>NW_027468640.1:33419302-33426802 GCF_046254945.1 Alosa pseudoharengus
TGAACCAGGACAAATGAGGCAAAATTGCTTTACATCCTCGGAGAGAATGAGGAGGTGTTCATTCTAGCTGCAACATTTGTAGCAGCCTGCCATATGTTAAGGGACAGCTAGTGAGGCCACAACAACCCACAATGTTGTATGTTTGTTATTATTATTAGAATTGTTGTTTTACTTTATTTCAATGTCTCACTTAATTTCCCAATGTTGTTAAAGATGTTTGTCCTTCTGTGTGCACATGTAGCCTAATTGAGCTTTGGCAATAATGTTACTGAAACGTTCATGCCAATAAAGCTTTCTTGAATTGAATTTAATTGAATTGAGAGAGAGAGAGAGAAAAAGAGGGATAGAAAGAGAATGCGAGAGAGAGAAAAAGAGGGAGAAAAAGAAATAGGAAATATACCAAGAGCCCTGTTGACACCGAGGCACTGGAGCCAGCCTGTCAGACTGTCTTTGTGTGTGAGAACGTGTGTGTGTGTGTGTGTGTGTGTGTGTGTGTGTGTGTGTGTGCGTGCTTGTTTGTGTCTGTGTCTGTGTGTGTGTGTGTGTGTGTGTGTGTGTATCTATACATATATACACACGTGTATATGTGTACTGTATAAATCTGGCTTGTGGCGTAGTATTGCAGTATTTATGCTCTGTGTATGACACAAATATGTTGTCCTTGTGCATTTCTGTGGATGTGTGAGTGTGTGGGCAGGTGGGCATGTTTCAATGCCTTGCCAAGTGACTAGAGCTTCCCTGCTTCTGACAGTTCACTACAGAGATATTTGTGTATGTTCTGTATGTGTGCATGGGTGTGTGCGTGTATTTACAGATGCGTGTGTGTTTAGTGTGTGTGTGTGTGTGTGTGGTTGTGCGTGTATGTGTGTGGTTGTGTGTGTGTGTGTGTGTGTGTGTGTGTGTGTGTGTGTGTGTGTGTGTGTGTGTGTACAGTATGTGTTACTTTGCTGTGCTGTGCATGTTAAAGTCAACTGCTGAGTTGCAGTGGCAGCTACGGCAGCAGAAGACCAGAAGCAGGGGACGGTGTGGCACGGAGGCTCGCAGCACAGTGCGGCCTGGAGCTCTCTCTCACCACTGGAGCGGAGGCTTCCGGAAACGCAGCCAGGGGAGGTGACATCTGCAGCAGTTCCGCTGACAAGCCAGCTCGCCAGGCTCAGTGGGTAGAGAGGAGAGGAGAGAGAAGAGAGGAGAGGAGAGGAGAGGTAAACAGAGGGAGGAAACAGGACAGGAGAAAAGTGTAGCTATAAGAGGTGGAAGAGAGTCAATGGGAGAGACAGAGAGAGAGAGAGAGAGAGAGAGAGAGAGAGAGAGATGTCTTGTGTCCTAGTATAAGATGTTCCAAGATGAACAAGATGTGTTTGTGTGTGTCTGTTGCTGGGGAAGGAATAGCAAAAGAGAGATTAAAAGTGGGTCTTTATCATCACTTTATCATCACTGTTCTGAAATTATTTTTTGTCGTAATAAATAATGGTAGCAGAGGGTAGTTCACAACATAAGGTGTGTGTGTGTGTGTGTGTTAAGAGGGGGTGGCATGGTGGGCATTGTTTGTGTTGGCATGGGCACCAGGTAGAGCAGATGCCAAGTGGGTCGAGCCAGAAATGCTCCGCCACTTCTTAACTGCCCTAATGTTCATCTATGGTAAATATTTAACTGGGCCCTCCTCCTCGGCTGCTAAACATGGGCAAACATGCCCTGGTGGATACTCTGTATCCATGGCCCCTAAATGGCTTGAGAAGCTTAAGTTCGAGTGGAACTGCTTTCTGAATGTTTGCAGATTCTAATGTGATTAGTCATATTACCATGTGTGTAAATATATTTTTTGGCACATTGGAATACCTCACTTTTGAAATGCGGCCTTTTTAGCTTATTTGTAAATATTTTGGACTGTTGGGATACGTCTGTTAAAAAAGGGTTTACAAATGCAAATGTGGGGAAAAGAGAGAGAGAGAGAGAGAGAGAGAGTGAGAGAAAGAAAGAAAGAGAGAGAGAGAGAGATGAAATGAAATGCACATGGGTGCCATGTTTGAATGGCTGAATGAAGATTATGCTTAAAGAGCCTTTGAGCACGTAGACAGAAGCGCCTGCAGGTGTCTCGTTTAAATATGCTCTCGGAATATCCGTCCCTGTCAAGGTGTCTCGTTTAAATATGCTCTCGGAATATCCGTCCCTGTCAATCTTCTCCCATCTTTCTCTCTCTCTTGTTCTCCCTGTTTCTCTCGCTCATGGTCGCACACATCACACACACACACACACACACACACACACACAGACACACACACACCCACACACTCTCGCTCGAATCAATATTTATAACTTGGTTACTTGGCAGTATGTCTCTTCCGTTCATAATTATTTCTCCCTGTCATCAGAGGTGGCTCACTGCACTGAGCATGAGCCAAGTAGTCTCGCTCTCTTCCACTCTCTTGTCTTCTGCTTCCCTCATTCTTCTTCTCATCTCTCTCTCTCTCTCTCTCTCCGTCTCTGTCTTTGCACCTCTCATTCGGTTTGCTTCTTTTCCTCTTTTCCTCTGTTTTTCTTAGCATCTGACTTTATTACTTTTCTCTTTCTTTCTCACTGACTCACTCACTCTTAGCGTCTCCCTCCATCTCTCTCTCTCTCTCTTGCTCTCTCTCTCTCCCTCTCTTCACCTTCGCTGCAGCTAAAAGGCAATTACTTCTCATACATCCACTGTGTCATTTGCAAGGATAATTATTTTCATATACAGTCCTACTCTTTCACTGGGAAATTAAATTCTCATTGAACTTGATAAATGAATTTGTGTGTGTGTGTGTATGTGTGTGTGTGCGTGTGTGTGTACGACTGTACGTATGTGTGACTGTATGTGTGTGTGTGCTTTCCCCTGTTTTTTTTTGCTTTCTCTTTGCTTTGTTTGGTAAGCATTTTCCTCTCCTTCCTATTCCTCCTTGCTCTGTCCATTTTTCTGATTTGCGTTTGCCAATTAGGGAGTGTCTTGGCACTCCGACACCAACACCTGCGCTGGCAGCAACTGAGGATGAAGAGATCAAATGCACACAATTGTGCTGCTGTCAGGTCACTTTTTCTCAGCCCTCCCCACACATGTGCATACATACACACACACACACACACACACACACACACACACACACACACACACACACACACACACACACTTCCACATCGTACACACACACACACAATAAACAGACACAGTATACACATATTCACTTATAGAAGTGCAAACACTCTCGGCAATCACAAATACATTAGCAAACACACACACACACAAACACACACACAACACACACACACACACACACACACACACACACACACACACACACACACACACACACACACACACACACACACACACACACACACACACACACACACACACACACAATTCACACACAATAGAACAGACATGCTCGCTCACGCACAAAGGAACACACACACACACACACCTGTGAAACACGAAGAGAGATTGCATCAGCAATCACTGTGGACCCATGCTGTCTCAAACAGCCAGCTGAGAGGCACGTTAGGAGGACAGGGAATATATTTCAGGACTAACAGACTCCTTTCCTCTCAAACAATGCACCGTTTGCATGTCTCAGCTTAACAACTCCCAGAGAGAGAGAAGGAGGGAAGGGGAGATGGAGAGAGAAGGGAGAGAGAAGCTCTGTTCTGTGGCATGGTAGTGAGGAAAATGCCACACTCTTTTCCTGTTATTAAAATAGCACTCCAATGGCCCTTGTAAGGCCTTGTAATTTAGGATTATGATGTGCATGTTTATGTTTATCCTCTGTGTGTGTGTGTGTGTGTGTGTGTGTGTGTGTGTGTGTGTTTAAGATTGGATCCTGTGCTAGAAGCCTTATATGCAAGAATGTGCATGCAGAGTTGAGTTAGCACTATGATGTGCATGTACCTGTGTTGCGTGTGTGTGTGTGTGTGTGTGTGTGTGTGTGTGTGTGTGTGTGTGTGTGTGTGTGTGTGTGTGTTGTTGGGAGGTGTGTTGCATTGTAAACCTCCATAGAATTTGACTCCAGAGTCAAACTACGGTCGATGACAAAAACAATTCGTATCATTTTGTTGCATATGTGTCAGTGCTGTGTGTTTCTGTGTGTGTGTGTGTGTGTGTGTGTTGTCTTAGTAACCGACTGCCCACTATTACCAGCCTCCGAAGCACCTCCACAGAAACCAGTTGCCATGGCACCCCTTATGAGCCAGAAAACGTCAGTTAGTGTCATGACGATGGCACGCGCACCCAGTCGGCCAGGATCAATACACTTTTGCACCATCCCCACCCCCGCCACCTCAACTCCCTCAACTGGTGACAATTGCATCCTCCCTCGCACACAAAAACACGCACATTTTCTTTGGCCACCGAGTCTGTGCATCGATTGATTGGCGGGGACAGTTTCCGGGTACGTGGCTCTAAAGTGAATAGAAGATGTCAATCCAGAGAGCCAGACAGCGCCGTCAGACACTCGGGGGGTGGGTAATCACATCCTTATTGAGCCTGGGATAAATTTCGCAGATAGATAGCGATCTGGGAATCGGGTCAAACAAATCCGTTTTGATAGTTCTAGGCAATAGCTAAGTGTGTGCATGCAAAGTTGCAGAGGTCGAGGCAGGAGTGCAAATCTTTATCAACAGCAACAGTCATAACAATAACAATAACCCCCCCCCCCCTTAAAAAAATCTCTTCCTGAAAATCCTTTGAGCGCCGGCGAACGGGGAAAGGCTGGAACGCAAACTTTTATCAGCTGAGGGATTTACGAGCGGCCGCTTTTGTGGAAGCGCTGTGCGGACGTGTGGGATTGATGCATTTTTAAAGTTCGCTGCACACGCACACACACACACACACACACACACACACACACTCATGCACTGTCTGCTCCATGAATCCCCACTCACAGTAAATTTAGGCCCGGCCACATAATGTCAGAGTTATAATGTCAGTGTGCCACGGCCCGGGCGCAGGCAGAGTAATGAACTGGGATGTAAATGCAGGGTCAGACCCATGAATCACGCAACACACGGACGCGTGTGGGTGAGAGGGGATTGGGGGTGTGGTGTGACTGTCTGTGTGTTTGGCTTGATGGTGACACTAACCATGTGTGTGTGTGTGTGTGTGTGTGTGTGTGTGTGTGTGTGTCTGTGTGTGTGTGTCTGACATACTGTAAGTGATGGGTTTAAGCCAAATTAATGTGTGTATTTGTACTTTATGTAATCGTAAACATATGTGTGTGTGTATGTGTGTGTGTATTTGTGTGTGTGTATGTGTGTGTGTGTGTGTGTGTGTACACATTCATCAGTGCATATACATATTTCTGGGTGTCTGTGTGTATGTGTTAGTGTGCATGAGTGTGTGTGTATGTGTCTGTGTGTATGTGTTAGTGTGCAGGAGTGTGTGTGTATGTGTCTGTGTGTATGTGTTAGTGTGCATGAGTGTGTGTGTGTATGTGTCTGTGTGTAAGTGTTAGTGTGCAGGAGTGTGTGTGTATGTGTCTGTGTGTATGTGTTAGTGTGCAGGAGTGTGTGTGTATGTGTCTGTTTGTATGTGTTAGTGTGCATGAGTGTGTGTGTATGTGTCTGTGTGTATGTGTTAGTGTGCATGAGTGTGTGTGTATGTGTCTGTGTGTATGTGTTAGTGTGCAGGAGTGTGTGTGTATGTGTCTGTGTGTATGTGTTAGTGTGCATGAGTTTGTGTGAATGTGTCTGTGTGTATGTGTTAGTGTGCATGAGTGTGTGTGTATGTGTCTGTGTGTATGTGTTAGTGTGCAGGAGTGTGTGTGTATGTGTCTGTGTGTATGTAATAGTGTGCAGGAGTGTGTGTGTGTATGTGTCTGTGTGTATGTGTTAGTGTGCAGGAGTGTGTGTGTATGTGTCTGTGTGTATGTGTTAGTGTGCATGAGTGTGTGTGTATGTGTCTGTGTGTATGTGTTAGTGTGCAGGAGTGTGTGTGTATGTGTCTGTGTGTATGTGTTAGTGTGCATGAGTGTGTGTGTATGTGCCTGTGTGTATGTGTTAGTGTGCATGAGTGTGTGTGTATGTGTCTGTGTGTATGTGTTAGTGTGCATGAGTGTGTGTGTATGTGTCTGTGTGTATGTGTTAGTGTGCAGGAGTGTGTGTGTATGTGTCTGTGTGTATGTGTTAGTGTGCAGGAGTGTGTGTGTATGTGTCTGTGTGTATGTGTTAGTGTGCATGAGTGTGTGTGTATGTGTCTGTGTGTATGTGTTAGTGTGCAGGAGTGTGTGTGTGTGTCTGTGTGTATGTGTTAGTGTGCATGAGTTTGTGTGTATGTGTCTGTGTGTATGTGTTAGTGTGCATGAGTGTGTGTGTATGTGTCTGTGTGTATGTGTTAGTGTGCATGAGTGTGTGTGTATGTGTCTGTGTGTATGTGTTAGTGTGCAGGAGTGTGTGTGTATGTGTCTGTGTGTATGTGTTAGTGTGCATGAGTTTGTGTGTATGTGTCTGTGTGTATGTGTTAGTGTGCATGAGTGTGTGTGTATGTGTCTGTGTGTATGTGTTAGTGTGCAGGAGTGTGTGTGTATGTGTCTGTGTGTATGTGTTAGTGTGCATGAGTGTGTGTGTATGTGTCTGTGTGTATGTGTTAGTGTGCATGAGTGTGTGTGTATGTGTCTGTGTGTACTGTATGTGTTAGTGTGGATGAGTGTGTGTATGTGTCTGTGTGTATGTGTTAGTGTGGATGAGTGTGTGTGTATGTGTCTGTGTGTATGTGTTAGTGTGCATGAGTGTGTGTGTATGTGTCTGTGTGTACTGTATGTGTTAGTGTGCATGAGTGCTTGCTTGTCTGGCTCTGCTCTGCTTGTGCATGGCTGAGTTTGCATGTGTGCATCTTGAAGTGCAATCATTAGTGTAATTTCCTGCCTGTGGATATATATTTATATATTCAGTGTCTGAAATGAGTACATGCCAGTGTGTATCTGTGTGTATTGTGGCTTGTTTGTTTGACTATAGTAGCTCTAAAGACAGTTGTGGTAAGAATTTTAATGTTGGTCCTAATTTACAAAAGTGGGCAAAGTGCAAGGTCTTAACTAAACTACTAAACATAAGCTAGTTTAATAACAAGGCAACATCTATTTCTACTTGGTGTGACATTAGTGTCACATTGATACCCAATGGCAGTAATTTACAGAAAATATATTTTATACATAGACAACATATTAATACTTCTCTTTCAATCAATGAATCAAAAGTTGTTTTTTTTATGTGATGGTCCAGAATATGTGGCGAGTATAGATAAGAATTGACGACACAATGTCCAAATAACAGCCACAACAATGAAAAATTCTGCCTGCATTGGTGATATTTTCAGTAGGGAACATGATGAACCTGCTTGAACAGGATTAGCAGTGGACTCATAAACACTTTTTTTTCCATCTTTACATCTATTTATTTCCATCACATTTGGGTGCGGATGTTTCCCCCCCCCTGCCTTTCTGCCATCTGTTGAGATCATTTGCTGTAGACAAGATGGCTCCTGGCTTC
>NW_027468640.1:33436802-33494302 GCF_046254945.1 Alosa pseudoharengus
GGTTGTCCGCAGACATGGCCTTAAGCCTCAAAGTCTACCCTCGTCATCCTGCTCCTCCTCCTCCACTGCATCTAGCTCTAGCAATCCCAGAAATGTCTACTGTCAATTGTGAAAAGGCACGCTGAGACACAGAGAGGGAGATGGGGATAATCCCTTGTTTTATTCTTGTAATGCCTCACAAATGGAGGGTTTATGAACTGTTAATGGAGGGCAGACTGATACGAAAAAATCTCCTCGACTTCAAACGGAATCACACGCGATGCCAGAGCTCCAGTCGGCAGGACACCGCAGAGTTGAACTCCACCAAATTAGACAACTCCAAGCTCTGAGAGAATAATTTAAATAGTCTAATAAGGATATCATGTCGGGGCCCCTAAGTTGTGAGTGTGTGTGTGTGTGTGTGTGTGTGTGTTTTTAAAAGCGCTCTTAAGTGCCCTGTCTTCCTCGCTCCACTCCCATCACACGTCTGTGTTGATGCCTCAAGTGTTTTCTGAGATGAGGGAAAAAACAGTCTGCTTTTTACGGGAACATCACCTGACCTGGACATCGAAAACACACACACACACACACACACACACAAGCGTGTACTCACATAGTGTCACGACCGACGGGCATGGCAGTGTCTAAAGTGCAGGGAGAACACAAATGAAGTAAGCCGAATAGATGCAGGCCCGACGCCTAATGCACTTATGGCAATTGTCTTGGCGAAAACGGATTGGACTTAATTAATTCAGTTACCTCCAGCAGACGGAGATTGCATTAGAGTCAGTCTGGGCTTGGTGCGAAAACAGCAGTTGATTGTGGCGATCAGTATTCCTGTGTGGTTTTTTTTTTTTTCTGTGGGGAGTAGGCTATCAGGGAAACTATTACCAAGGTGTGGCCTTATTCCCTATACAAATGCACACACACACACACACACACACACACACACACACACACACACACTCAGTCTCACACATCAATGGCAGAATCTAAAAAGGTCTGGTACCATTGAGATTGGCCAGTCAATGGGGTCACAACAGATGAGTCGATGGCGTTGGATAGATTAATACAGACCTCAACAACGTCAACTTTCTGCCTCTTTATTATTTTTGGGGGGGTAAATGGCCTCATGCAGAGTGTCTGGCTCTGATCCTGTTTTCCTTTCATTTCCTTTGTTCCCACCCCTTCTTCAGTGCCTGTTCGCCATGGCTTCTCCGAACAAACACATCAATATTCATGTCTCTCTCTCTCTCTCTCTCTCTCTGATTCTCTCTCTCTAACAGAACACACACATACATACAGCTTTGCATATTCAGTAACACACACAGTCAGTACGCAAACACACACACACACACACACACACACACACACACACAAAAACACACACGCAAATTAGCGCTGTGTTTCTCCTTGTTTTTAAATGTGCCAGTAGTGTTTAAGAGTTATTTTATACAGCTCCTTTGTGTGTGGGGATTAATAGGAAGAATCCCCTGTGTCTTTCACAAATCTCTTTCTCTCTGTTTCTCACTCTGAATTACACTAATAAGAATTGACAATGCAGTTTCCAGTGCACACACTCTCGCGGTATGCTCTCTGATATTTGTCATGTCTTTAGCTCACACCCCATTTAATGTTCTTAAAACAAGAATGATTGCAAATAAAAAGCTATCAATGGGAAGTGAAAAAGAGAGAATGATTAAAGAAATGACGGAACAACCCTTCCCCCTCCCTCCCCCGAGATCCTGCCGTCTTAATACTTCCCCCCCCAAGGGACGCCACCAAATTGAACACGATTATTAGAGGACAGACAATTAATCACAGGGACTTTTCTGGAGCCTCACATGCGTGAGCTGGAGTTTTGGCGGCTGATTAATTTCCGAGGAAGTGAGGGTGCGGATGAGACTGCAGGTTTGAAGGTGCTGCGGCTGATTAGGGTGGGTGTGGGCTGAGCTCATAAGAGTGAGGCCCACATACTTGCGTACGTCCATTCATGCATCTCATGCATCTGCTGAAGGGAGTGGACATGGAAACGACTGTCAGTGGTCTCTGTGTGTGTGTGTGTGTGTGTGTGTGTGTGTGGGGGTTTTAAGTAAGATGTGTTCCACCCGCTGTTTGCCCTCCCACTAGAGTGCCATGCCATCCCCATGCATCGCAATCGATGGTCATTCCCTCTCTCTCTCACTTACACACACACACACACACACAGACACACACGTGGGGTGCTTGCTAAAAGCATCTAATGTCAGTGATACATTTCTTATTATGCGCCAGTGAGGGGAGTGGGAAAATAAATGATGTGAATAGCATGCGTCCTGCTGCCTGCTTTATAAGCAGAGGAAGCCCAAGAACACTGATCGGCATGGAGGACTAACAACAACTTAATAAATAAACATCTGACAATAAACACATTTCATTTCAAAACAACAACGAGAATAATTAAAATGCATGCGAACACATCGCTTGCCGGTTGCCGTGAATTCGAACAAGCCAGATCTTACAGCCGTGAAATTCATTTAGAAGTTGCTCCCATGGCCTATCAAGAAAGCAATCATTTTTATGCCGGAGATGGATAAATGTGGTAATTGGGAACAGCAAGACAGGTCTTGAGGACCTCTTTAGACACAATGGCTCTTTTCTGTGTGTGTGCTGCTAATCTTGTTAGCCGTCACAGCTTCTTGCTGGGTGCTTGCTCGCGTGGACAAAGGCTCACAGGACTGTAATTATGAATGTGAATGCAGGCCAGGGAGTTTCATTTGTCCAGAACCACCAGCCCTCCACCCCACTCCCCGTCCCCCATCCCATATCCCCGACACATACACGAGTTGTTAAATCAGATGCTGCTAGCTTATTTGGGGGCTGTTATTGCATGACTTACCAAATCAGGGGCTTAGAGCAGTATGTTATTTGTCTCGAGTCACTATCTATGATTTATTCAGCAATAACACAATGGTACAATTATTTAGCAATATCACAATGTTTACATGAACAACATCATGTTTAAATGTAGTTGACCATTCACTTGAAAGGGTTATAGATATGGCAGCATAGATCATAGGAAAGGTGATAAAATGGAAGTGCAAAAAGTGACACTGGATTTAAAAGGGGCTTTTCTCTAGACTAAACTAGACCTTTTAGGCAAGTCCCTCCACTCGGCAGCCATATTGCAACGCTTTTTGGGCACTTATCAGGCATCTATTTCGGCAGAAATGCGCGTGCGCAAGGCTTCACACACCAATCTTGTTCCAGCGGCGAGATCACAACACATGATTGGCACAATGTCTTCATAACACACCACATGATTGGCTCAATGTATTCACATGTCGATGTTTTGCCGCGGTAGGGGTGGGGTATGTGTAGACAACGGCCATATTGGCGTTACAAACTAACCCCATGCATTTTTATGGAGGATTTTTTGAGTGCTGTGTCTCCTTATTAGAAAGTCTCTGACTAGACTATGTGTACGTAGCTAAATTGCCTGCCAGGTCAAGGAGAAGTGTAAACCACCTTATTTTATTTCCAGTGTTGCCTGCTAATGTTTCTACTGACTCATCAAACTCACAACCTTGCCCGTGGCCTTGGGGTTGCTGCTCTAGAACAACATGTTTCTAAGTTCAAGGTCTTCACAGATGTTGGTATAGTATACTGCTGGCACAGCTGAAGGGAAGTCCAAAAAATCACTCATTTTCTAGGAGGCCTCTGTACTGCCAGATTTGGATTCAATACAGTTCCTTGATACATAAACAGATACATGGTTAATAATGGTAATGATAATGATATTTGCATCTGCATTTGCATCTCAGGCACAATGTTTCATCCATTGTTAGGTGTATACTGTAGGCCAGATGTACGTACATTTGCGAACGTAGCGTTATCAGCGTCATGGACACACCGCAGATTGCGAACGCTGTCAGACCCAAGTTTCCGTCGTATTTATCAATCGCTCAATCCTTAGTGTAAACTGCGTCATTCTCTGCCTTTTCTCTGCCCATAAACACAATTTACAAACGTCCACAACTGAATGGCAGCGCCTACATACAAGCGCAGTTGAATGACGTTAACTAATGACAACATTAAAAACAATCAAACGTTTAGTGATCATGAAATAATACCATACATGATAAGATGTAAACAAGCAGGGAGATAATGAAGATCAGTAGTTCTACTCAAACTACTGCACGTAGGCTATGGAAGATTGGTCAAATCTAGCAAGTAGGAAAGTTTAAGTGAATGACATGAAAGTGAAAGTAAGACTTTCGAAAGGCCAACGAAAGTTAAGGTTGCTTTTGGTAGTACAAATACTTTCACCACAAAAACTGGTGCTCTAAATAGCGATTCTGTTGGCTTTGAAAGGTTTTCTTATTGACACATTAAACTGCAATTTGGATTAACACCTGCTTTTAAAAGGCGGAAGTATTTAGGCGTAGCCTAGAAATCTAGACGCACTCTAGCGGAAATTACATTTGCTGCCAGGGCTAGTCTAGCAACTCTCCGTTGGCTTGTGAGCTCGAAAAATTAAACTTCTCAGGCCAATCAAATCGTGTATAGAGTTGTTAGGCGGGCTTAACATAATGATTGATGGCAGAGTTGCAATGGTTTGGCTTGAATTCCCTGCTACTTGAAAACAAATAAGATGGATGTTGCTGTTGGCGAACAGTGTGACACGAGTTAAGCTTTTATTAAGTTGGCAAAAGTTTGAACTAGCCAACTAGCTCCGCATGGGACTCATAGCGCTGTCCTATTGCGTGCAGAGGGAATTTGAAAGACAACCGATTATTCCGCCCCTAAGACTGAGCACTGCGAACGGTGAGTGCCCAGACCCTACATTTTAATGTGGGTCTGGCTCGTCAGGCTAATTTAGGCGCAGAATAGACGTGCGCTTTCTCTTTACTCTTCCCCTCCCATCTTTTTACACTAAACTCCCACTTTCCCCTGGATCCTCCCATGAATGCATATGCATGACATGACAAACGCAATCTGCCACTTTCAGCTCCTGCGTCGGGCAGTTTGCGCTTTTACATCATTGCGGCCTGTTTGTACATACCTCGCAATGATTTTACACGCACATTCAGGAACAAATACGCCTGAAGTGGGCACAAAAGCGTTAGTACATCTGGCCCTGTTTTTTTACAGGCAGGAAAAAAAAAACTTATGGTCAAAGGAAAACACTATGAATGGATATTCATTATGGATATGAATATTTTTGAGCCCAACTTTATAAGAGAATATTTTCGAATGGATTATTACATTTAGGTGTTACTTAAAAGGACACAATGGCAATGATTGTGTATTGTAATGAGTGCTCACACCTGTTCAGGCATATTAGGTGCAGTGATGTTGGTATTTAAATGGTATTTCATGCAATTGGTCATTCAACTTGTGGCTGTGGTGTCGACCCAGCACGGCTTGGCATTTGGGTTTGGATGTCATCTGGGCTGCTTACTTGAGGGCGTGTCTAAGCAAGATAAAGGAGTCCCAACACAACAGGATTTCTCCCCCAACCTAACATTATTTGAGGGAACTTCACAGGACAAAGCACATGTCAGCATTTTCTATGTGCTGATTAGGGAACCAATAAATCGCTAGTTATGCGAGCTGGCTATATTTTTCCTCTGTCAACAAGTTTACAACGACCTTCCCAAAGTGAAAGAAGAGCAAGCAACCAGCTCTAAATAATATCCGTATTTTACTTTTTGTACAAATAGAAATCCAGAATAGCAAATAGTGAATTGTGGAGGCGGACCTGGCGCGACTTTGCCCCAGGTCAGGAGAAAGTCCAAAATGACTGTGGCTCAGCACAGTGTGGCGCAGTCAAAGTAGTAATGGCGCTGCCACCAGTGCCTTTGAAAAACCTCTCCGATGCACCACCCACTCTTTCTTCTTGAACCTGTGCCATCATGGAACAAGCAGACAGATTGGCCACTGTAGCAGTAAAATATACATTTCCATCTTAGTAGGCCCACATGAGTTAACTGATTGCTGGTATACCAATAACACGCACACAAGATATACAATACAAGGGGAAATAAGGGGAGATCGAATATGGCACTAACAAAGTGCAGTTGTGCTTGAATGGGCAGTTACAAGGACCAGTAAAAGTCAAATCTGGCAGAAGAAATTGTATTGGCATGATGTTTTAGGTGGCAGTTACACAAAGATGACACAAGACAAACACACACAAACACACATACTCACACACACACACACACACACACACACACAGAGCAGATGGAGTGGCATTGCTGCGTGCTCAGTGGGAACAGGAGGTCTTCCACACTCCAAGGGCCTAGCAAAGCCAGATATGGACCACCATCAAAGGACACAGCCTCAGAGGGTCATGTAAAAGAGCAAGCGCGTGCACACACACACACACACACTGATACTTACTTTACAAAAAACAAACATCCTGTCATAACCTGCTGAGTGGACTAGCAGAGGTGCCACAATGTCAGTACATTAATCCCACTCTGCTCCCCCCCCCCCCCCCCCTCTGGCCTGCTCCTGCTCCTGCTTGGCCGGGAGTGAAAGTCACGGACCGCCGCTCTGGCCAGGTGCCTTGTGCTGAGGGCAGCAGCAGGCTAGCAAGACAGCGCGCCAATACTAGTGCGCACGGAGCCTCCCTCCCTCCCGCCCGCTGGTGGGCAACGGCCGAAGACTGAGGGGGGGGGGGGGTGGGGGGGGTTGCGCGGTCCGGCGGAGCCGAAGCAGATGCCCGAGAAGGGGCCCCCCTGCAGGTGAGAGCAGGTGTGCTTGGCAGGGGCTCTGTCGGGATAAAAGGTTGGGTTCAGGAGGAGGGTGGCGGGACAGCAACGTGCCGTCAGCAAGTGGGAACAAACTGGAGGGTTTGTTTTCTGGCGGGAGGAGGGGACATCTCGTGGTGTTTAGGCCACAAGGAGTTTACAAGTTCTTTTCACATCATTTCATTATGCAGCTTTGGTTGCCTTTAATTGTATAAGTAACTACACTGAACATATTAAGTGATAAAGAGCAACAGTAAGCTTTACAAATTCAACACAGAAGTGCACTTGATATAATGTGTAACTGTATTACAGTATGTTCCTATCACATGCAAATCATCTTTATGTCACTTGTATGCTCTGTTAGGGACTCATGCTAGTGCCAGGCTTGTGCAAAATTCCAGAATTTAATTGAAACTGGCTCTTAAATTCCAATTAAATTCTTGAATTTCACTTGCATTTCAATTGAGGTAGCAAACAGGAAGCAGAATTGCAATTCGAATTGTGCACAACCCTGGCTAGTGCAGAATATTGAAGTGCAAAAACGTATTGATTAGTACTGTAATACTTTATTCAATAGTACACTTACTAGAGATAACAAGGCCTACTGTATGTAATGTAAACTATGAGCAAGTCTCGTGTGTCCTACTCCTTATGATAGGAGTCCTCAGAGGGCGACTAAGGACGTTTATCGCTGAGTTTATTGAGCCCCTCTGTGCCTTTGGTGAGCTGCCTTTGGTATTTGTGAATGATATGATCAGCGTCTGCTGATTTGATTGATGGAGGGTCGGCTGAGGGAGTTGACCGGGCCAAAGATGTGATTGTGTCTAGTGCTATCAGCCTGCTGTGTGGGGAGGGAGGACATAAGTCAACAAAGGGCTCTTTTTATCTTTCCCAAAATAGACTATTTGTCACAGATTGCTAACATTTGAACAGGAATTGTAGGTAGAGCTAAGGCACACGCAAAACATGGGGAAGCAAAATCCAGTTCTTGTCTTCTGTGCACCTCCAAAGTCATTTCATATTTTTCTTCCGTATTAAGTAATCTATCTTATCTAAAAAATTAAAGATCAAAATCACTGCACACTGATCGCTATTAACGCCGTTTTTTATTCAGGAGCGAACAACGTGTTTCGCCAAGCGCTTCATCTATCTATGTATCTATCTATCTATCTATCTATCTATCTATCTATCTATCTCTTCACACACAAATACAATATACAATACACACACTCTAACAAAGGTTTGGCACTCACCTTTTATCTCTCATAGACACATAAGCAGTAGTACTGTACAGTTCTACTGTAAGCTTTATTGCTTGTTCATGCCAGGCTTCAAACCACATCAATTTACAGGATCCCACACTTTCTGTGGGCCCCACTTCTAGACGGCCTGTCACCAACCTGCACTGTTTACACCATGCACTAGTGACATCAAAATGATTAGCTCACAGAACAGAATTGGCAAAAATATGGAGGCTGTCCATTGCTTTTCATAGGAGTATTACATTTCAGTGTAAATTCCAACTGGGTTCTGAAATGGCATGGCACCACTGGAGCCAAAAGCAATCCAATCAGCAATAAGGATTAGGTCCCACCTGCCTGTCATCTTCTGAGGGGGAACAAAAAGCAGGATTGGCGACTGCTGTACTGGATCAGTGTTCTTTGGGAGGCGGAGTTTGTCGAGAGACAACAAAGGGAATTCTAGTTAAATACTCTGCCACGCATTAGTGTCTAATTGTGACGCCTTTTTTTTTCAATCCACAGATTTATGGTAATGAACAAAAGTTGGAAATGCACAACCAAATAAGAATGTGTGTTTACAAACAGACAGGTGTCTGAATCGTTGCTGTTTGTGCTCCGCCATCTATGTTAATTCTTGATAATTGGTCAAGTGGGAGACGCGGCTGACCTTTGCTTTAGGGAAATGACTTTGAGAGTCTCAAACACGTAAACATGTCAAACGGTGCCATCTGCCCCTGCCAATTTCTGCCTGTCTGAGGATGCCCGCACGCAGCCCTGGCACTGGGGATGGCTGCCGCGTCACTAGTGCCCCCTCCCCTCCCCTGAACGAGCCGGCCTGCATGTGCGTCAGAAAACACACAGACCGACATGTTTCTCTTCTGTTGCTGCTTGTCCACCTCCAGATGCCTACTCCACACTCCAACATTACATCCTGGTAACATCACTGCCTATTCATATTCTGCAGCCTCATGACCATATACAGTAAGCTATATAGTAGTAAGCTATATGTAGTCTAGGTCCATTTATAAACAATTTATTTGTGCAGACTACTAGCCTACTGTTAGCCCAGATAATAGCCCAATCTATCTATGCCATGGCTATTCCTATTTGTCCAGTCTTGCAGGCAAAATGAGGTAGATCCCATTTTATTCCCATTTAGAAAGTAGATCCCATTTAGAATTTCTTCTCCTGGAAAAATGGACTCTTCAAAATGTGTACAACTGCATTCAGCGAAAAAACAAAAACACATGAGAGTGATGTGCGAGTTCAGCGTCACAGGACCTTGTGTACTTTTTAAAAAAACTTTTGCACAACTTCATTGACTGCTAGCAGGTGGCTCCACTACATAAAAGCACACACACACCGAGCTCTATATGCTGAAGGATGGTCTGTTGTTATGAATGTTGTTTTCGTCTCCGTATCCGAGCCTCTCTCTCATGGCTTCACTCTCTCTCACCCTCTCTCATTTGGGGCATTGCTATCCCTCCGTCCGTGCTACGTATTTATGCGGCTGAGTTATGAAGTTGAACGGGCGAGCCATATGGGGAGAAAATGGTGGTTCCGGTAGAACAACGATCTTTTACAGCTCTGCAGCCCGCGCTGTCCTTAATCACGAGGATCATTACCATTAGCACTGATGCAGCACGTTTTGCCCATAAGGGCCACGGCCTTATTAAAGTTCAAATGTATTGCGCACTGCAAGCACTGTCTGTCATTGCTGGCAACTAGAGGTCTTCCATGCAATGGAAAAAAAGCTTGGTTTCAGTGTGAAGTAAGACAGACAGCTGTTTTTGTTCTTTCTGTTAGCACATGATTTGGAGTGATTTTACCACCTTGTTTTTTACCTTGTTGCTTGAGGTGATTAAAGAATAAAATGAAGACAATGTTGGCATAATTATATTCAATGTAATGACAAGCGACACAGAAGTAGTTTACATGAGAGCAAATACAGTGTATACAACATATGAAAGATTGAGCATATCAATGATAAACAAGTGTATTCCATAGAAATGTTCTACCTTCAACTTCTTTCAACAGCTTTGGGGATTAAAACATTTACATATTTTGTGTATTTTAAAAATGTTTCGTACCATCTACTACAGTAAGTTCCATGTAGCAATAAAAAGTTACTGTAGCATAATTCACACTCTGGACCAGGGCCCCAGTCAAGCCTCACCTGTCAAGCCTCACCTGAACATTTCTATGGAATACACTTGTATCATTGTGGTTGCCAGGAAATGCTTTGAAATGCTGTGCCCTTTGTGAGGACTGTGAACTTTGTGTGTAAATCAAAATATCAACCTCAAACTCAAGCAGAGAGGTGACAGGATTGTGTTGCTAATGGAGACTCCCTGCAATAACATTAATAAACACACACACACACCCACACAGAAGAGGGAAGAGAAAAAAAAAAAAAAAAACTCATCCCCGAGAACACCAGTGCCATCAATTCAACCTGAACAAATACACCTAGTTAGTGTTCGCCATTTCAGCCACAGACACACAGTGCAGTGCACCCATAGTGCATCATAAAAGAGCGCTGCTCCGACGCTTCTATCTCTGACCACACAGCTACACTTGAAGGAGCTGGAATGAATGGTAATTACCAGAAGGCTTTGCCGAATTCACAGGGCCTAACTAATGAGGTGTCATCGGCTCATTGGCCTATCCCTGGTCATTGGTGAAGTGACAGAGGAAATGGCTTCAGTCATAATACTATTGTACTTCCAGCTCCCGACACATTCACCTCTGCTTATTAGGGGCTAAACGTCTCAAAAGGCGCACTCATAGCAGACATCAAACAGAACCCTGTCACTTCAGCCCGTTTAACATGCATCGTGTGTGCTCTCACTCACTCTCTCTCTCTCTTTCTCTCTCTCTCTCACACACACACACACACACACACACATACACACACATATTTTTTTACACCATACCTTCCGCCTTTCCGCAAGACAAGAGGGTATGCAAACCACCTCCGACAGAAGCCATTTGATATGCTAAGGGGCCAAGATATGGTAAAGGGCTCCCATAAATGATATTAGCTCAGCCAGGTGCCTGCCGGCATACATAACGAGAGCGCGAAAACAAACCGCCGCCCTGCAGATAAAGAGCCGATGAGCGAGCGAGAGCAGGTGAGAGAAAAAGAGAAAAGAGAACAGCTAAAACGAAAGAGAGAGAGAGAGAGAGAGAGAGAGAGAGAGAGAGAATGGAGAGAGAGAGAGAGAGAGAGAGAGAGAGAGAGAGAGAGAGAGAATGGGAGAGAGAGAGAGAGAGAGAGAGAGAGAGAGAGAGAGAGAGAGAGAGAGAGAGAGAGAGAGAGAATGGAGAGAGAGAGAGAGAGAGAGAGAGAGAGAGAGAGAGAGAGAGAGAGAGATAGGCTGCAGATAGAAAAAAAAAATCCCCATTCAGAATCCCAGATCTTCCCCTTGGCCTGAGGACGGCTGAACGCCACAGGGCCAGACACGGATAACAGCCACGGATGGGAATTCCATCTCCTCCCACACAGAGCAGCTCCTGTAGCCACACACCACAACATGTGCACATCACAAACAAGCAACTCTGTTAGGCCTGACTGGCTCTATGATACCACTCACCTGCATACAAATGCAAAATTATGTTCCCCGGGAAACCCAGTCATCCATCATTCCACATATATCCCCATGACAAACATGTATGATCCAGAGAGTGCCCTTTCTGATTTCCGTACTGGCACATAGCACATGTGTGGGTTTTGTGGGGAGTTAATGAAACGGACGCTGGCTAGCAGGTTGGGGGATGGCCGGCCGTCTCCTTGGTCCTGGCCAGGTGCTTCAAGGGCCGGCCGGCCGGCTGGTGAAGGCTGCACAGCAACTTCAATTACACTCGCTGGACCTTGGGGCCACTGCTTGTCTCCTCTGCTGGCTGAAAAGAAATATGAGGTGTCCTTTGAAATCTCAATATGCTGTACATATTTCTTTTTTGGAAAAAATCCACGCTCCCACAACCACACACACACACACACACACGCACACACACACACACACACACACACAGGGTATTGTGGAACAAGAGCAAGGCGAATGATCGGAATGGGAAAATGTGCAGGGTGATTGACCATTCAGACAAATTATTGAACCCATTCATCAATACCATAACTAGACACTCAGCATTTTGCCAGCTATTTTCAACCTTGACTTGTGTTGACGAAGAGAATACAATATAGACTAAATCAGGACGGTTCTATTGGAAAAGGAAGTCAGAAAGTATGAAGGAAGACCATCTACTACAGAGGCTTCCAATAATGCATTGCCTTCAACAGCGGATCATATGTGTTTGCACACTTCCTTGTGAGTACATTATTGCCCATAGTGCAATAGTCTGACTATATTGATATCCACTATTCTGTGGCCAGGCTAGTAATATACAATATTTCTCACAACACGCTTTTCCTGTGAAACACAATCTACTCAATACAAAAGAAAGAAAAACATGAGTCTAACTTGGGGGCATAAGGAGAAGCTATTATCGATCACAGCTGAGGAAATGGTGCAGATACTATACGATATTGTAAAGTGATAAGATATGGATGTAATTATCCCTCTGAAATACAACCCAATGGCAGTTTTTATAGCTGGTAGATCAATGGTGTTCTCAGCAGTGTGTATGGACGGTGATGGACACAGCCACCTGGGTGTTTCGTAGCGACAGGAGCTCATGTCCACTGATCTAACAAGCCAGCGGGGCTCACAGATCTCAGTACCTCGGTGCCTGTCAGCACAAGAGTGTGTGTCCAGTGAGGACCCCCACCCCTCCCCATAGTGAATGTGTATATGTGTGTGTGTGTATCCCTTTGACATGTCAGAGTGTCCTCATTACGTCGACCTCCCACTTGGCCAAGTGTGTGTGTGTTTTCAAGTCTGGTCTCACTGGGCTGTGCTTCAGACAACCTGATCTTATCCATGCTGAGAGACTGCCATTAAACACCCACTCAAGCCTACACACACACACACACACACACACACACACACACACACACAAACACACACACACACACACACACACACACACACACACACACACACACACACACACACACACACACGCGCGCGCGCACAGACAGATCTCTCCATCAGACCACATTTTTTCCCAACGTCCTCCTGCTGCTTTTCCTCCTACTTGTGCAGACACTCTTCACAGGCCTTACAATCTCACAGGCCTACCTTCCAAATGAGACCCATCTTGAACCCCCCCAGCCCACCCCACCCCCTCACCCACACACACAGATACACCCATACACACACTCACCCATACACACATACACACTCACCCATACACACTCACCCATACACACACTCACCCATACACACACTCACCCATACACACACACACCCATACACACTCGCTCCCCTCTTCCTCCCCACTCTTTCGCGGCGGCGAATCTGCCCCTATCTGCATGCATTATTCTCCCTCAACTTCAGAGGCGGGCGGTGTGGTGGCGGCGGCTCTCCCCTCCCTACCACTCGCCGGGCTGCCAGCACACTGATGAAATCTCCGCCGCTAACAATGGAGCAGGGACAGCACTCTCAAGGGCACTGGCTGTGGAGAGAGAGAGAGAGAGAGAGAGAGAGAGAGAGAGAGGGGGAGAGAGAGAGAGAGAGAGAGAGAAAGGGAAAAAGAGAGAGAGGGGGGCAAGCAGTGTGGCAGCACTCCTGTAGCTGAAAGAGAGAGTGAGAAAGAGAGAGAATAAGGGAATGATGGGGAAAGAAACAGAGGAGAGACAAAAGACAAAAAGTAAGCGGGGTATAGAGAGGAGGGGAAGGAGAGAGAGAAAAAAAGAGGGATAGGGAAAGAGGGATAAGAAGAAAGAAACACAAAGAGACAGAAAACAAGAAGGAGAGAGGGAAAGAAGAAAGAAGGAGAGAGAAAGGGAGAGGGGCATAATGAGCCAGCTCCTTTTACCAGCAGGGCATGGAATTGCTGAGTGGGCAGTGCCCAGCTGGACAGCACGGGGTTGAATGCCCTATCCCCCCCCTCTTTCCCCCGACACACAAACACACACACACACACACACACACACACACACACGTAGCCTCTCTCCCCCACCACCGCACCTCTCTGGAGGGGACAGGTATTCCCATAGGAGCTGAGGCAAGGAAAATGTCCTTCTTCACTTTTCCCCCCCTCCCTCCATCCCTGGCCTGCTCTCTCTCTCTTTTTCTCTCTCTCTCCTCTCTTATTTCTTACCTCCCTCTCTCTTCTCCTCCTCTTCTCTTCCTCCTCCACTCTAATCAAGCAGGTGTTGGGGGTAGGGCACCCTCGGGTAGCAGCATTGCCTCCCATTGCACTTTTGTCTTTCTGGGGTTTTTGGAGTGTATATTTATTTATTTGTGGGGAAAAAAACATATTTTCAAAAGTAGTGACATCTGTCGTCACACTCTAAGAGCTCCTTGCTGCAGCTAACCCCCCCCCCCCCCCCTCCCCCCCCCACACACACACACACAAATCCATACATCCCCCCCTCCCCCCTAAACTCACATCCTAACTGCAAGGGCATCTCACCGAGCCAGATGGACCAGTCCTCCCCCACCCATTGCGAGCTTGCCCACCCACCCACCCACACAGCTTGCAATGGCACCTCCTCCCCCGACACATGCACACGCACACCCCCAAAGTAGATGTTGATGTTGTCACAGTTTGAGCAAACAAATGCTCTGTGCATCCCCCCCCCTCACACCCAACACCCCTCCATCAACACATCCGCACACACACACACACACACACACACACACACACACACACACACACACACACACACACACACACACACTAGCTGCAGTGTTCCACCCTGATACTGTAAAGGTACATTAGCTTGTCTTTTGTCACACATCACGTTGGTTTCACATCTCTCTCTCTCTCTCTCTCTCTCTCTCTCTCTCATCACCCTCAGCTGCCATCAGCAGGGTCATTAAAGCCACTCAGAGTGGGCAGCGGCAGAAGGGGCAGAGCAACGAAACGAGAGATGGAGAGATAGAGAGAAAGAGAGAGACAAAGACAGACGGAAAGAAAAGAACATGGAAGGATAGCTACACAGGAGGTGAAAGAGAGAAGGAAATGTGAGAGGCTGATGAGGGGGAAAGGAAACAGAGGGAGTGGTCAGTGGATGGCAAAATAATAAGACATCATAGATAGATGGAGAGAGATACTGATGGACAGAAGGAAAGAGTGGGATTGAAGGACAGACAGAAGGGTACAAACAGAGGTGAGGTATATTAAGAGGAGAAATTAGAGGCTACTTTTTACCTCTTATGTATCAGTTAAAACAACACAGGATGTAGTACATATTCATTCACATCCAGAGTATAAGAATTGGGTCCTGGGTATTATGAATTGAACGAGCGGGTGCAGCACAAACTGTGATGAGACTTGTGAGGTCTCAGGCCAGTTATTCTTGCTAACACTATCCTAGCTATCTCTAGCTTCGAGAACCATTTTGGCAGTTTTTTAATGGCTAGAATGTTCACACAATGTATTTATATAAACAATACATAAACAATTTCAGCAAACATTCTCAGCCATTTCCTTATGCCTTTCAGCACTGAATTCATTTCTGACAGCCAGGTGAGGAAACACTTACAGTTGAGGCTGTCATAACTGCCATAATAGTTTAATGCTGACTCTTTTGCTTATATAATGATCAGAGTTGTTCACACACTCTCTGATCAAATTCATTTTGTGAACATTAAGTTAGTAAAGTCAAGAAAAGTTTATAGCGCATTTCATACACATAGGTAAACAGGGATAGCTTATAAAAGCATAGAAGGACAATAGTCAATAATAATAGTTTTAAAAGTAAAGAATAAAAAAGAAAACATAAAACACACAAGGTAATAGTGCATAAAAGAAAAAAAGAGCAATACTGTAGTTTAAAAGTGTTTAAAAAGTACAAATTAAAATACATAAAAAAACAACAGAATGATTACTCAGTGATAGTGATACTAGTCAAGAACCCAGTGATAGCAGTACTGTGGAGATTCTAAGGGTTTCTACCTTTTTCTATTAAAATGTTATTACATGTAAAATGTAACAATAACTAGTAACATTTCAGGTAAATGGAACTCTACCATTTAAAATGTTTACAGTATAGTTTTATAGTTTTATAGTTTACGGTTTAGTGAGTTAGCTAGCATAGCAACTACATGTAAGCAACCATAGCAACTAGGAAACTCAATTTACTGAATAGCCTGAAGCAAAGTTTAATTTCTCTGTATCATCTTGCAAGTAAGTTGTGGGTTCAAACTAGTTCCAGATGATGCTAAATTGCCTGACAAAGATGTGACACAATCTGGAGAAAAACAAATGGACAACAGTGGGGTGAGGATTTAATCTGCTATCAATGTATAGTGAATGAATGGGGTGAAACTCCCCCTCCTCCTTGCCCTTCTTGGACATGCTAATCCAATGATCCTAACTCCCATTGGAGCCGTGTGACAAGATTAGTGTTAATGATACGTAGTCGCCAGGGGATAGATTAAAGATTCGACTTTACCGTTTAGCTTCCATTCCCACCACACCAGGATAGTTAACTAGCCATAAATAAATGCCTTTCATTTGGGAGTGGGAGTGGGAGGAGGGGGGATGTATTATGGAGTGTGAAAGCAGGAGAGGGAAAAAAGACATGGTGGGAGGATGAGCGTCAGGCGTGCCACGTCTACGGTGTTGATGTGTGCCGTGATGAGAGGCAGCAGCTCAGGGACTGGCAGCTCCTCTTCCTCGCATCTTACTCCGCTCAGCGGGTCATCTCCCACCCTGCTGGGTCCGTAATGGAGACTGATTCTCCTCTCTCATTTTCCTTACCTCTCTCTCTCTCTCTGCCTCTCTCTTTCTCTTTCTCTCTCTGTCTATGTCTTTCTTTTAATGTCCCTTAGCACTAGAACACAGCTGGCCATTGTCGACCTCCATCCATTGCCTGCTATTACGCCACTTGTGTGAAATCCAATTACGCTGCTA
The DNA here is from genome assembly GCF_046254945.1 of Alosa pseudoharengus. NCBI lineage: Eukaryota > Metazoa > Chordata > Actinopteri > Clupeiformes > Clupeidae > Alosa > Alosa pseudoharengus. The sequence goes on from NW_027468640.1 coordinate 33,453,751, forward strand.
ATTTGATCAGAGATAATCCGTTGGGTTACCTACACATTAAGACGTCTACCTCAAGCATGGGTTTTTTGAATCTCATGACCAGCGAGAACAATAAAGTTGTTGTCACTGAAACAATAGATTAGATGAATAGAATAAAATAGAATAGATGCTGGGCTCAAGACCGATTCTATTGCTCATAAAAAGCCCTGTGGAAGTCCCCATACGCTCAGGGACATAAACAATTTCAGCAAACAGCCTCAGCCATTTCCTTATGCCTTTCAACACTGAATTCACCTCTGACGGCCAGGTGAGGAAGCACTCACAGTTGAGGCTGTCATAACTGCCATAAAAGTTTAATGCTGAGTCTTTTGCTTATATTATGATCAGAGTTGTCCCCATGCTCTCTGATCTCTGGTCAGTGAGAGCCTCAGTGCCTGTTTTGCTTTTATGGAATTGGAGTGCCTTCTCAAACGTTGCAAAGTAGCCTAGAATACCCTTGTGACTGAGTGGAGAGTCCTAGTTGAAATAACTTTAGACATGTTCTTTGGCTGCAGCCACCTGAGTAAACTTTTGAAAACACTCGCAACTAGTGACTTGTGATAAATGGGAAGTAACCTGTCAAGGACAAAGAGGAGGGAGAGATGAAAAGGGAAATGGGAGTTCCTCTCTACCCATCTAGTGGAGGCCTATAGAAAATGGCTGCCCATGGTCCCGTGGCTATGTTCTCCCTGGTCCTCCCGCCGTAGTCTTGGAGGCTCATCTGGGATGTCTAATCTCAGGCACCCCCCTGTAGAGACACTGTTGTCCGCACAACCCAGTAAATTCCTCTCAGGGGGGTCTGAGGGATGAGAGGAGACATGCGCAGTGATTTTATCAGACCGCCAGCCTAGCATCAGCTTACCCTCCTCCCACCTCAACAGCCCCCTCTCCCTTACCCACCCCACCCCACTCCCTCAACAAGCCTCCTCTCCCTCACCAATCCCACCCCCCACCCCACCCCCTCAACAAGCTTCCTGTGTGTTGATAAGCCTGTGCTCGCAAGTATTGCAGAAGCATTTAGATGACAGCCAATTACAGGTTTACAAATTCCCCAGGTCAGGGATCGGTACAGTGCATTTTTTTAACGTTAGGAATTAAAGCAGATTTCAGAGAAGGCCGCCCTGGTTGTCTCATGTGGGCCTGTAGTCTTTTATAATAAAGCACCAATGTGTGACGCGTGGTCTCCTAGCAATGTTGGTTCTATTAACAACAAAAAAAACAAAACAAATTGGACGCCAGTGTTTTGAACACGTCACATATCACATATACACACACGCACAAGCTCACACACATTTTTAATTCACGCCTGAATCAGACAATTACTAGTCTTACACAAGGTGGTATGGAACCATCTGTAATTGCAGAGATTCAGAGGTGTTTAAGATGTGTAACTATATGATATATGATTATTCATCTCTCCTCCATATACAGTATAATGAATCAGTACATAACTAGATTTTTGTTTACTTCAGAATCAGAGTTGAAAAGTTCAATTTACTTTGCAGTTCAATTTACTTTGAAAGTAAAGTTTGAAAGGTTGTTGATATTTTAACAGCCAATCAAATGGCATCACAGCCTTCTGTACATTCGAAGCACCGTGTTGATTGGCTGAGATTTTTATGGCGCAGTCCAAGCTACTACGTTTGTTTCCAATTTACAGTGCAAGGATTGTGTATGAACACTGAAGGTTTCCTGAGTGCAAACACTAAATAGGAAGCTAGAGGACTGTGAGGAACAATTTGCTTAATTTGAAAAAAAAAAAACTGACTGGGATTACAAATGGGCCATGAAATTAGTGAGTTAGTTTAGTGCTCTGTTGAATGAAGGAATAGACACAGTAATTTTTTGGAATGAATGGCCCTCTTCTGGGACAAAATCTCATTTTAGCTGACACATTTATAGTAAACACACACTCAGAAATGAGTAAACTCGTAAACATGATGTACTGAGTTTTTAATTCCTTATTTCTTCATTGATTGCCTTGATTGTCGACGAAACAAAACACTAGCAAACCAAACTACTCCCAAGCAGTCTAATGTAATTGGACCAAAGGAACCTCTAAACCAACATGCAGTGAGTAAAATGAGAATGACAAGAGCTTTTCAGTGGATTTCTAAGTTGGCTGAAGAGTTGCAACACAGCTGTCTGCTCGAAACGTTTTCCCATCATGCACTGTTCAGAAGTGCTGAGTCCTGTTCCGGCGAGACAGGGTAAATTCACTGGGAGCAGGCTGCTGTTAAAAAAATCTAATTGAAGCAGCGAATTAATAATTCATGTCTCTTCCCCCCTTTGGTAAATTTGAACAAATTTGCTATTACATTTTTGTTTGTCTTTGTATACCCACCTCCTTCCCCTCTCACACCCTCTGTTCTGTCATCACCCGCCTCTTGCTTGCTTTTTCTGTATCAGAGGAAGCTCTCCCTGTTTGTTGCTAGTGTTAAATATTTAAAATTCATCTTTGGGTGCCGGTGTTTGTGGTGTTATTTAAAGGAGGGACACCCGTTTGCTATCTCAAGGAGAGCCCAGTGAAGACCAGGACCTAGCCCTTTTTCTTTCTTTTTTTCACAACTTTTGATGGGAAATGGACGTCTAAACTTGTAGTAATATATTGTGGACAGAGGGCTTCTATTTGTCCACTCACACACATAATCTCAAGTTTTTTTATATTGCAACTTCTCAGAGATGGACAAATATAAGTTCCCCAAAATATAAGTTACTGTATCTTCAATAAAAGAATCACACCCTCTGTTGTTTAACTGCCTAATTGCCTAATTGTTTGCCTGACAAACGTGTAAACATTGTTCTCACATCAAACACATTGTTCTCACCTCACACCAAAAAATGTGTGTTTGCCATGGTAACGAATTATTGAAACACTCATCTAATTAGAGGTATAAGAAATCACTAATTGATGTGTTATTATTCACCAGGCATATCATTATTATTATTTCTATTGCATCTGTAAGAATATCAAATATATGCCTCACTGTTTGCACTGACCTACACTGCAAATAGTGGCCCTGTCAGCTGGTTCAGTCAGACTAAAGCCTAGAGGGGGATTTGGGAGAAAAGCGCAGAAGCATTTTTATTTTTTTTATTTTTGTTGTGCCAGAGGCCTCCGCACTGCCATCTTAACCTTTTCCACAAAGGAGCAGACGTTGACTGCAGAATGCACAAAAGGATGATGACATTAAGAAAGAGGGAAAGTGCCGGTGGAGGTGGAACTCAGCCGGCCTCTGGAGCTCAGACCTTTCGTGCGGGGGAGAGACCCCTGTGTCAGCTACCCACATACACACATGGAGAAATAGAGAGAGAGCCAATAGGACGAGGAAGCAAGTCTGTTGTTTACTTTGTTAGTTGTGCCCATCGTTTCTGAATAATATCTATCTATCTATCTATCTATCTATCTATCTATCTATCTATCTATCTCTATCTATCTATTTATTTATCTACGCTAGAATAGCAGCTGATATCAGTTGCATTGTTTTTTTTTAATCAGGACAGCAGTTTTCATTACATTGTGTGCTTACATCTATCCATCTGCCTACATACTGTACTTGGCAGGCTGAGATGTATAGACTGAGAGAGATAGAGATGCCTGCTTGTGAAGCTTGTGAAGGCGGCGTGTGTACACTGGAGCATGTTTGAACCATCATTAGCAGTGAAGGCAGCTCAGGGCTGTGGGAGAGGGTAGGGGAGGGCTACCGCACGCAGTTCACTCGCCTCACAAAATGTCTGGTGCCGAGCCCCTAGAGATTCATTACCAAGACACTGGCTTCTGCAACAAGCCCATCGCAAAGGGAGAGCAGAAAAGGAAAGAAAAAGAAAGGGGAAAAAGAGGTAGAGCTATCATGGCGATGATGTTCACCATCTGTGGCTCCTGCTCAGCTTCTTGTCTTTTTTACCCCCGTTCTCCCCTTTCTCTATTCAAGGCCTGGGAAAGAGTTCAAACACATACCACTAAACTGCTTTATTCGGATGTTTAAAAATGCTTTTGCATTGACATGTATGCTTTTTTCCTCTATACTTCATGTTACACCCCCATATATATATATATACATACATATACATACTGTATATATGTGTGTGTGTATGGGTGTGTGCGCGTGCATGTGTGTGTGCGTGTGTGTTTCTCTCTCTCTTCTCTCACTTCCCTTCTGTCTTTCTCTCCACCCTTTCTCTGCTATGTCCACAGAAGTGTTGTGTTGTGCTGTGTTGTGGTGCTCCACTCAATGCTGTCTGTCTCATGTCCTCTTTTGTTTCTGCTGACAGTGGCTTCTCTCTTAACAGAGGTAAAATTACAGAGGAATAGCATTACAGCGTGACGTCTGGGTGACCTTGGCCCGGCAGGCGCGGCTCAAACAGGTCGCTATCTCATCAGCGGCAGACGGGCAAAAAAAAAAAGGAAAAGAAAAAAAGAGAATGAAGTGGAAGTGAGACTCCGAGAGAAGACACGAGCATGGAGAACAACACTCATATTAATCTGTGCTGAAGTCAGCCATTTCTGGACAGGAAACCAAAAAAAACGAAAAGACTAAAAGGAAGAATCTCCTGAAGCACATTCGCATGTATTCTCAATTTAATATGCAAGTCTCTCTCTCTCTCTCTCTCTCTCTCTCTCTCTCTCTTTCTCTCTGTCTCTCTACACACACACACACACACACACACACACACACACACACACACACAAACTCTCTCTCTCACACACATACAGTACACACACACACTCTGTCTCTCCTCACATTTTCTCCCTGTCTCTGTATCCTTGTCTTTCCTCTCTCATCACCACGGTGTCACTTGCAGTGCTAAAACAGAAATAGGTTGTCAGCATATTTCACAGTGCAAAGATAACTTATCAAACTCTCTTAAAGTCACAGCTTCCAGCTTCCCCTGATATGTCTTCCCTGTTACAGCAGTAAGGCTCAAACCCATGCCCCAATTACACTAAAACCACCATGACATAAACACCTTTAATATGTTAGGTATTTTTTAAAGGTATTACAAGACAAAAGTAGATACAGTATATAGGTGGGTTACTTAATTTTAGTAAAACCAAAGATGAATAAAAATCAATAATTTCCAAACATTTCCTTAAAAAAAAAAATCAATAATTTCCTTAACATAGTCCACATTGAGGAAGTGTAGTGACTATTTCCTTCTGTTGATGGATTTGTTTGATTTTCCTTTCTGTCAAATTGTCTTATCAAAATCCCCTTTATTATGTATGGCAAGCCGATTGAGCATTTATTCAGATATCTTGATATCAGGCATAATTGTCATGTACATGCAAGCCATTTCTGTCCACTAGGTAACTAGTGAGCCATTTCTGTGTGAACTAATTAGTGACAGCTCACTAGTTAACTAGTAAGGCCCGAATTCTCTCTAGTTAACTAGTTCATATGTTTCATATCTTACTAGTTAACTAGTAATGCTCAGCATGTTCACTAGTTAACTAGTGGACACTGAAATGTGCACTAGTTAACTAGTTTAAAGACTTCTATATTTTACTAGTTAACTAGTAAGGTACAACAATGTTTACTAGCTGACTACTGAATGTCAAATTCCCACTTGTTAACTTCTATGTAATTTGGCCAGCCACTTGAGCATTTATTCTGATATCTTGATATCAGGCAAACATGCAAGCCATTTTTGTCAACTAGTTAACTAGTGAGCCATGTTTGTGCACACTAACTAGTGACAGCATAAATGCCCACTAGTTAACTAGTGAACACATATTAGCTTCACTAGTTAACTAGTGAGAGCCAGAAATGTCCACTAGTTAACTAGTAAAGGCCAAAATGCATACCAGTCAGCTAGATGAAGGCTTTTGGGTCTCACTAGTTAACTAGTGACAGCCAAAAATGTGCACATGTTTACTAGTGAAGGCAAAACTCCTCACTAGTGAACTAGTTGGAGTAGGTCAATGTCACTAGTTAACTAGTGAACCATAAATGGCTTACTAGCTAGCTAGGTGATGGCAGCAGGCTCACTAGTTAACTAGTTGATGCATCCTTTGTCCAAACTAGTTAACTAGTGAGGTCATAAACTAGTTGAAGCCTAGGATTAAAATTAGGAGGCGGAGAACTCTGGAAATTGAGGCTTTCTATTGGCTCCCTATGTCCAAATAGAACATGACAACCAATCACAGCGCAGTAATGCCAGAAATTACCGTTTATAGGCCTCTTAGAAATGATTGTTGCATCTTGCATATTATGCGCACTCAATAGCGCATCCATGCAGGCAAAACGTGATCAAATGTGGCGACATTTACAATACGTGATAGCCTACAGTTGTGAATCGCGGACAATAACCAAAGAAAGGAATTTGCACCTCCATACACCAATTAAAGGCTGTAGTAGGCCTAGTGGTTCTACATGTTGGCACAAAACGTCATTTCTGTTAGAAGCCAGTCTATAATGCCTACAGGGGTAACATGAGGTGAGTCAGACAGAAGAGGGGCCTGTCTTAGTAGCCTATTCCTGAATCCTGTCCCTTTCAAACTATGTTAAAATTGTGTGATTAGCCGCCAGCATAATAAAATCTAAATTAAAAGACAAAATCTTATTAGGCTCCAAACCTATGAGTCTAAGCCTTAAAAAATATTCAGGTGTTAGCAATAAGTCAAAGAACCACATTCTGTGTAATATAATGGTTATCATCAGATACTATAGTTTGTAATTTCTTTTAAAGTATACATTTTGAACACAAATGGAGTCACTGGACCAGTGTAGTTGATTCTTCTCCACCCTTCTCTTTTCACAAAACTCACGGGGGGGGGGGGGGGGGGGGCATCTGTGTCTGTCAAAAGTTTGGAATAACCTAATTGACTGACCTAACTAACGACTTGTTTGTGATTTTTAATAATATTTTTGCATGGTAGGAAATGTATTGAAATTCTGTTTGGGGGTCCCTCAGACCCCACCACAGATTTGGTCCCCCCCAATGTTGACATCATGACTACGGCCTTCTTCAAATTCCACTAGTTTACTAGTGTGAGGGGCATTTTTCTCCTGCTAGTTCATTATGGACAGTGTTTTGTCCTCACTAGCTAACATATAAGGCTCAAAATGCCCTCTATAAGCTAGTGAAAGGCATTATAATGCAGATATGCTCACTAGTTAACTAGTAAGCATGTCCTGTTCCATTACTAGTGAACTAGTAAGGCCAAACATGTCAACTAGTTAAGTAGTGAAGGCCAATTTGTCACTAGTTAACTAGTAAGAGTACCTTTTGCATTACTAGTGAACTAGATAGCTCCAAAAACAGGAGTGTCTTGTGCGCACTAGTTAACTAGTGAGCTGCTTCACTGCCACACATGCAAACTAGTGAGGCTTAAATCGTTCCACTAGTTAACTAGTGGACAAAAACGGTCCGCTTGTTTGTGTTTTTAGGTGTAACTAGTTAACTAGTGAACAAAATATGCATGCCACTAGTTAACTAGTAAGGCCCACAACACCCTCACTAGTAAACTAGTGGGTATTTTGGCCTTTACATGTTAACAAGTGACCATTTTGGCATCTCACTAGTTAACTAGTGGGGCTGAAATGGCCTTCACTAGTTAACTAGTGGGAATTTTGGGGTACACTAGTAAACTAGTGACACTTTTTGCACCTCACTAGTTAACTAGTCGAATGGAAATTGCCATCACTAGTTCACTAGTGGGTGTTTTGGTGCACACTAGTAAACTAGTGACACTTTTTAGACCTCACTAGTTAACTAGTGGGCATTTGTGTCTTCACTAGTTAACTAGTGAGCAGTTCTGCCTTCACTAGTTTACATGTAAGTGTCACTAAAGCCACTAGTTTACTAACTAGAGTACCTTTGGCCAGCATGTTAACTTGTGTGCCACATGCAAATGTTGTGGGTGGGATTTTGTGAAATTCTGCTCTGTGATTGGTTGTCATGTTCTATTTGGACATAGGGAGCCAATAGAAAGCCTCAATTTCCAGAATTCTCCGCCTCCTAATTTGAATTCTGCGCCAATAGTTGACTAGTGTGAATTTTGTCTTGAACTAGTTTACTAGTATACATTTATGACCTCCCTAGTTAACTAGTTTGGACAAATGATGCATCAACTAGTTAACTAGTGAGCCTACTGCCGTCATATGGGGCGCCAAATGTAACATGCCTTATTTTGTGGACAGAATGAATTTCGTGTGACGAAATACATATATTCATTACGAAACCTTGTTACATCGTAACGCCTTTTGTCCACGGAATGCACAAATTGGTTTGCATTGTGTCCACGAAACACTGAAGAGAGCACATCATTTCGTGGACGAAATTGACTGGTGGCCTTTTCCTTTCGTGGACATAATGCTGAATGCAGTATTCACTGTCGTAGACGAAATGTTTGGTCAAAAGTAATTCTGTCTACGTAAATACGGAATGCACCTACACGCATCATTTTGTGCATCCTATTTCAATTCGTCCACAGAAGTATTGTGTTGTGTTACAGAAGGCATTCCGTCCACGCAATAGTAACTTAACAACTTACGAAATGCATTCAGTGACATATGCTTTCATTCTGTGGACGAAATGCATAATAGAATCACGTACAATACATTTCGTGAGTCAGCAGTTTACGAAATGACTTATGTGTCACGATAATTTCATTACGTGGACGAAATGCATAACAGAATCACGAAATCAGTTTTGTGACCTGATGCAATACATTTCGTGAGTCAGCAGTTTACGGAATTAATTATGTGTCACGGTCATTTCATTACGTGGACGAAATGCATAACAGAATCACGAAATCAGTTTTGTGACCTGCTGCAATACATTTCGTGAGCCAGCAGTTTACAGAATGAATTATGTGTCACGATAATTTCATTACGTGGACGAAATGCATAACAGAATCACGAAATCAGTTTTGTGACCTGCTACAATACATTTCGTGAGTCAGCAGTTTACGAAATGAATTATGTGTCACGATAATTCCATTATGTGGACGAAATGCATAACAGAATCACGAAATCAGTTTTGTGACCTGCTGCAATACATTTCGTGAGTCAGCAGTTTACAGAATGAATTATGTGTCATGATAATTCCATTATGTGGACGAAATGCATAACAGAATCACGAAATCAGTTTTGTGACCTGCTACAATACATTTCGTGAGTTTGCGGAATGCATTAATCAGTGGGTAGCCTAGGCTACCATTTAGAAGTGGCCACCTCAATCGCGCCTCCCGTTAGTCAGAGCTCTGTGAAACAAAGGAAAGCCCTTTATTTGGACGGGCAAGTAGGCAGTAGGCCTATTATGCGCGCACTCCAGCGAGACGATATAAACTAGGCCTACTGTTAGGCCTACAACAAGTCGCGATTTATTAGGCTATCCAATCGCTATACTGTTTTCATGAACATTACAGGAATCCACTTCTTGATTGTTTTAAATATCGTTGCTTAGCCTACCCACGAGTTTGTGAGTTTCACTTTGTAAAGTTTGCCAAAATCACCTTTTTACATGGTTGTTTGTATGAAAATGTATTAGTATTTTCTCTCTGTTTAATATGCCATGTATGTAAATTTGATGTCAGCTGACCGTTGAACGCGCGTTTTGGGTAGGAGTGACTTTCATTGCACTTTGTTTAAATGGAGGCGCGGGGAGAGCGCTCGCCCCCGAGAGATACCTGTGCGAAGACGCTGGTGTATGGAGTAGCGCGCGTTAGAGGCCTTGCATGCTGAACCGTGACTTTTTCTCGCTATCTGCGATCACTCATTTTTTCCCAAAGTCATTGGATTACAGCAAGCAAAGGAGCATTTTTCCTAACGTGCGTGTTTTGGTGAGATTGCGTTTCGCAACCGTATTAGGGAACGACTTCTCAACAGACTGTAAGCGCAACGACTCTTTCTTATTCCGGGGATCACGTTTGTGTTTTGGACTTATTGAATCATCTGCTTGATGTCGGGACTATTGGGCACTGAACTTTGGGGGGTATTTGTTCGTGCATTGTGAAACTTTGTTGTTAATTGTGTGTCGGGCCTTCAGTTGCGCGCCGAGTGGCCGCGAGTTCTTTCATTACAATACAAAGTGAATCAATCTCATATGTTTGGGTTTCTTTCTGTAAGATAGTTTTTTCTTTAATATACACTCTTATTAAGAGGAAGGCAAGGCCTTTTGCCAGTTTTCGTCTGCATTGAGCTAGAATGATTTCCTGCTTGTTAGATCCGCCCGTAACCTTAAATGCGTAGTGGCAATCAGTTCTTTTGAATAAGGGCGATTTGTTACAACTTGCACAGACACGCATAGACTTTGAATGAGCACTCACAGCCTACCACTACCACCTAGGCTAATGTTATGCCTCTATATTTAATGAATTAAGAAGTAGGCCTATGCATTGATCAGGGAAACATTTAGTTTATTTTTCTTTCGGTCCACGGTTCCAGCAGTTGTGCCGCAAAATTAACAGAATGCACCGGGCATATACCTAATCTAGCCTAAAATCGTGGTCCAGTGGACCAGCAATCTACTCGTAGAAGAGGCTCATAGTTTGAAGATCATAGACCATAGATAATTCAGAGAAAGCCTATGCAGTTGCTTTTCGCGGACCTAGGCTAGGTCCAGCACGGCCTGGCACCGGTTCGCGGATTGCCAATCACACTGCCGTTGCAAAGCCTCTGAATGCAGCCAGCTGTCCCGTTTACCGGCAATGCTACAGCGGACTTAAGCTGCCACCATGTGGCGAAAAGTTGCAATAGCCTACATTTCACGCAGCTCTGTGAACGGGAGGCGCGAGTGCCACTTCTAAATGGGACCCACTGGCTAATTCATTCCGCAAACTGCTGACTCGCGAAATGTATTTTAGCAGGTTACAAAACTGATTTCGTGATTCTCTTATGCATTTCGTCCACGTAATAAAATTATCGTGACACATAATTCATTCCGTAAACTGCTGACTCACGAAATGAATCGTAGCAGGTCACAAAGCTGATTTCGTGATTCTGTTATGCATTTCGTCCACGTAATGAAATTATCCTGACACATAATTCATTTCGTAAACTGCTGACTCACGAAATGTATTGTAGCAGGTCACAAAACTGATTTCGTGATTCTTTTATGCATTTCGTCCACGTAATGAAATTATCCTGACACATAATTCATTTCGTAAACTGCTGACTCACGAAATGTATTGTAGCAGGTCACTAAACTGATTTCGTGATTCTGTTATGCATTTCGTCCACGTAATGAAATTATCCTGACACATAATTCATTCCGTAAACTGCTGACTCACGAAATGTATTGCATCAGGTCACAAAACTGATTTCGTGATTCTGTTATGCATTTCGTCCACGTAATGAAATTATCGTGACACATAAGTCATTTCGTAAACTGCTGACTCACGAAATGTATTGTACGTGATTCTATTATGCATTTCGTCCACAGAATGAAAGCATATGTCACTGAATGCATTTCGTAAGTTGTTAAGTTACTATTGCGTGGACGGAATGCCTTCTGTAACACAACACAATACTTCTGTGGACGAATTGAAATAGGATGCACAGAATGATGCGTGTAGGTGCATTCCGTATTTACGTGGACAGAATTACTTTTGACCAAACATTTCGTCTACGACAGTGAATACTGCATTCAGCATTATGTCCACGAAAGGAAAAGGCCACCAGTCAATTTCGTCCACGAAATGATGTGCTCTCTTCAGTGTTTCGTGGACACAATGCAAACCAATTTGTGCATTCCATGGACAAAAGGCGTTATGATGTAACATGGTTTCGTAATGAATATATGTATTTCGTCACACGAAAGTCATTCTGTCCACGAAATAAGGCATGTTACATTTGGCGCCCCATACCGTCACCTCGCTAGCTAGTAAGCCATTTATGGTTCACTAGTTAACTAGTGACATTGACCTACTGCAACTAGTTAACTAGTGAGGTGTTTTGCCTTCACTAGTAAACATGTGCACATTTTTGGCTGTTAACTAGTGAGACCCAAAAGCCTTCAACTAGCTGACTGGTATGCATTTTGGCCTTTACTAGTTAACTAGTAGACATTTCTGGCTCTCACTAGTTAACTAGTTCACACAAATATGGCTCACTAGTTAACTAGTTGACATCATGTACATGACAATTATGCCTGATATCAAGATATCAGAATAAATGCTCAATCGGCTTGCCATAATTATGGTTATTAGTAATAACATGGTTACCACGCCACTGTATTATGCAGGGTCTATTAGTCATTGCACTTGATGGTATTTCCATAAATGAATGCTGGCAAGTAACAACAATTAAATGAAATCCATTGTAATAGTAGAAGAAGCCACTCGACAGGCAAAGGATTGTCACAGGACAATAAGCTAAGACTAAAGTGGATGAGCACCGTCCTCCATAAATACCCATGTTCTTGGCTAGGCTCAGCCTTATCATTCATTACAATTTCTCTCCGAAATTAACGGGGCTTTTCCGATGCCAGCCCTCCCACTCTGCATACATTTCTCTTCTTTCTACTTTCCATCTTGGTTCCTTCTGATCATTAATTACTCTGGAGCACTTGATGTATTTATTTCAGTTTCCTGTTGGAACGGCAAAAGTGGGGCCGCTAGGTAAAGCCAAAAAGTATGGGCCGGAGGACGAGACGAAAGGTAAGTATCTCCATGAATCAATTTTTGCGTTAGCGTATTTGGCTGAGCGACGCCAGGCCTGTTATTTATGGCTGCAGACAGACTCGTCCTGATGGAGCAAGAGTGTGTATAATAGAGGCCTTGGGCACCTACGCCTGTACGACTACTGGGGTGCCTTCTGCAGTGCCACTTCCAATGGAGCTCTCGCCACTGATACGAGTTAAGCTGCAAAGCTAACATCCCCTTGTCCTCACTGCACTTGAAGTGGGGTCATTCCAAACTGCACTCTTTCTCTCTGAGTCCCTCTGTGGTCGATCGTCAACCCAGTGGGACTGTAGTGGATAGTCTCTTCTAACACTGTTCTCCCTTGCATCTGTTTTTGTTGCTCTGAAATAAGAAACAGGAAAAACCGAGGGCATACTGGCCCGTGTACTGAAATCAAGAAGCCTCTGTACAGATTAATGCTAGGCTGCCTCAGGCGCATCATGAACGGCATATGTTGCTTTTCTCATGGCTCTGTTCATTGTATGTTTGACCCAAGCCAATTGTGTTGAGATCTGACTTGCAACCCTACGGCCCCGCGGATGTAGCTGTAAAATATATTTGCATTACATGTTCATTAGCAAGTGTGCAAGTGTGTGTGTGTGTGCGCACACTGCGTGTTGATAGCTAGTGATGGATGCTAATGCATGCTGTCTCACTTGACACGGGCCGCGGCAAATGTGGCAGCGACCAGGCTGAGGTTAAGTGTTCTTATTTATGTGCGCTCCCATTGGGTCAAGCACGGCCATATTTGCATTCATGCGAGGCTTGCGTGTGTTTACGCCGCTGGTGTCTGGGAGGTGAGTGGATTGGATGAGGGTAAGTGTATGCGTTAGAGGACACACTCTTATGCTTTCTTTACTGACAAAGACTACTGACAACATTATCCACCAGCTGAGAAGATGTATGTCTGTGGGGGTCGCTGGTGAGAATGTGAAAAGGCACACTGTAGATTGTGCAATAGATTGTGTTCATCTTTTAGGATTTTATAAAGACTAAACCCATGGGTGGCCCCCTCTCTTTGCCCCACCTTGCTGGACCCGGTCATCCGCTCTCATGGCTTTTCGTATTGCAGATACCAAGATGATGGCCAACTCTATCTGTCACTCCTGCTTGACGACCACACAGTCTCGGTTATGAGATTGTCTCTCTGACAGATCCACATGGATGAAGGAACGTCACCTTCAACTAAACCTGCTCTTCCCAGCCAAACACACCACACATCACATCATCATCAAAATGGACTCCTTATCTCTTGCTCCTCCCACGGTTGCGAGAAAATTTGGGCGTCATGACTGATGACCAACTGACATTTTCTGTTGTTCATTGTGGGCCTACTGTCACATGTCCACAGGAGCAGTTAACTATAGGGACAGGAAATGTAATCAAATGTATACCTTGTCATGTCTTGATTGATTCACTCTCACTACAACAATGGTCTCAAGTCTCATCAAAGTACTCTCAAATCAGCTGACCTCCAATCATGTGATCCATATCAATGTAACCAACTACAAACTAGGTAGCCTATTTAAGTGAAGTTTACAGAGCATTCTAGGAGCCATTCTGTAGTCAGAATCTCCCGCACCACTAAGGTGTTTAGTCATCATCCTCTGAGCTGGTATGTTTATTCTCTGATTGCTTCATATGGTTTCCTAAATGTTCCTTTAACCTGTTTTCGTAACTTTCACATTATTCATTTAGATGTACCTTCTATAATGTATTGGATGAATAGCTTGTATCTGACAAATAAATTGTTATGCTTTGACCCGCATAGTTTTCTAGAATTTCTTTAGATATCCCTCAAAGTTTAAAGGAGAATGTCTCGTTTTAAATGTCAGGGCCCTCGGAAGTCTACCAATGAAGTGTGGAGATACATTGAGCCTCGTAAATGGTGTAAAACAGTGATTTATTTGCATGGCTATGCCGATGCCGAGGCACCACCATTGACCGCCTTGTTGGTAGCATCGGCTAACTAGCGCTAGATTTCGGAGTGCAGGGGACAAGCCGAGATGGGCTATGAGACATACGTTCACACTCGGTATCATGTTTCAAAACACTTTAGGTCAAAATCACACCGGAATTCTCCTTTAAGATGTGCCAGGGGGAACGGCTAGGATTAGTCCCTAGGGCCGTGGGGGCTAAATCAGTGAAAGTAGGCATGCTACAAGGAGAACTGGCCATCGTATTGTACTGTGGTAGGTCACTGATTTTATTAGTAGTCTGGAATTAGACAGCTAACCTTAGCACATCCTGAACCCTCTGTAGCTTCAGTAAAATGTTCTGTCCAGATGAGTATAGTGGTCCAGGCCAGCACTATAGCCTCTGACCAACTTTCACACTAGGATCATTGCTCAGTAAAAGGTGCCTCCTGAATTAATCGGCCGAGGAGGGCCTTGCACACTATTCTTGGGGAAGTTGTGTCTAATTAAATAGCTAGAAGACATTCTTGTAACAGTATCGTGGGTAGGCCTACATCGGCCTACTATGGATAGTAATATTACTTTGACTGAAACTTCTCCATATCTAGCGGGGTCAGAATCATTAGGTTAACAGGGGTTCTATAATCAATTGTTATTTCCAACAGTGCGCGGAAGCTTGACGATTTCCTTCGACCACTCCCAGTTCCCTCATTGGTCCTGACGAGTGACGTCTTATAGGTGTTACCATGGTCGCTCGGTTGTGCCGCTTTGCTCTACTGAATATAAGAGACATCCGGCCGTAGCTACCAATACACCACCCAGCTCCAGAGCTACCCTCCTCTACTTCTCCTTTTGCTATTAGTACTTAAGCATCTGGTAGTCTGATGGTATTTGTCAAATTAGTATTGTATTTATTGGTACACTACGATCTACTTGAATGTTTATTCTCAATTTTAGGTTGCTTTGGATACATTCATAAATGTAAATGTAAATCATTAACTATAAAGATGGCAGAACACGACAATGTCCAGAACACGACATTTACACCATTACACATGGGTGAACACACACACACACACACACAAACACATATCTACAGTATGTAATATCTATGATATTACACATAACACTTAACCCAATATTCTCTATCTTATGAGACAACCGTTGATGATCCCTTGTCATATCCTCTGCTCTCTGCTAGCCAATAGCTACCAGGCAAGGTCTGCTTTCACCACCCAGGCAACTAACTGCAGGCCTTCACAGGGCTTCAGGGCCAATCCACCACACGTACCCCTGTGGCAAATGCCCCACAAACGGTCACATTTCCTGGCCAAGGTTCTCCCCGTGACATTTCAGAAAGCCTCCCCTCCTCCTCCCCCAAACCCTCCTCACCATGTTTCTTAATCTGATATGTCAGGGTTGCCAGATGCAGGATTACAAAAAACTTTGGTACATGCTGTTAGCAACATATGCCTCTGGTTTTCGGTGCAAAGCTGAGGCCTGTCTCCCAAGCAGGAGGAATCAAATGATCCATAACACATTATTCTGTCGTTTGAAAGCGCAGTGTGTGAGTCGGTGAAGTAAGGAGGGGAGTGTTTTTTTTTTATTATTATTATTTCTGTTAGCTCTAGTGCTGTTTCTTCCCTTAGGCCCAGGCTAACATTTGACGCTAAGCGCACTGATGAGGTTTGAGTGCATTCATGTAATTGCCTATGATACTGAGGGCCAGGGATGTCTCGGAGACAAACACATGCACATCTACAGTACGTGGTGAAGACATGGTAGTGTGACTTGCCTGTAAGGCGTCTTATAGTACATCACGACCTTAACAAATGATCTCTTCGATTAAGCCCTAATCCTAAACCTCCCTTAAACACATGTACCCCCCACCCAACTACCCACCCCCCAACACACACACATTACCCCAAAATGGGGCTTTGGTATCAGACCAGTCCTGCTTTCAGCATTGGGTTTGTAAAGTTATTGTTTGTTTCTTTCTTTCTTTCTTTGAGCCGAAATGTAAGCCGGCTAAGTGAAATTTAATTTAATCAGCCGTGATTTTTCACGATTTTACCTTCCAGACCTTGGTCTCCGTCCAGCGGTGTTTTCAGGAGTGAAGCAGCTGTGAGTATGGCGGCCAAGTCCACGTTTTTTTTCCATCTCTGATTTTGTTTGGTTATAGCTTTTTGTTTGGCCAAGCATTTGTTAGGGTTGAAGCATTCTGTTACAGGTGGTAAAAAGAAATAAATTCCCCCTGCATTTTTCTCTGAACACCATCATCACATAACGACCGGAGTGAAGAGGTGTGTCTAGTTATTTGGCATAGTTGTCGAACACGTCGTTACCATTTGGGCTTTGATAGTTGACTGATACCTCCATAGAGCGGAGACCTGAAATTGAGAACAAAGGCAACATTAGGCAAAAGAAAATCAAACACAGACAGAAAGTTCAGCAAAGATTGGAAAATATAGGCTCGGATTTGAAAGGGAAAAAAGAGGAGAGACTCTTTGATGTGTTCTCACAGCACTTTTCCCCCCTTTTCTACAACATTACACATGCAAGAAAGTTCAAAGGGGATGTCAAACTACAGAGATAGATAGATTCCTTTGTGGTCTCTTTTCCTTCACACCCACAGATCGACAGTAAACACCATTTTTTTCACAGAAAAGTGTTCAATAATTTTCTTCTTTTTTGACAGGGGAGGAGAGAGAGAGAGAGAGAGAGAGAGGGAAAAAAGATAAGGGAAAGCACACCACAGAACACTGATCGATCGCGAGGGGCGAGCACGCGAGAGCTGCGGATTCGGAGCTTGTCTGTAAATTAGGCTGTTCCGTCAGCACTTTTTCGTTTCATCTTTGGGGCCGTTTAGAAAGTGTGTGTGTGTGTGTGTAGGGGGTTGTTCGGGTTGGAGGGGGGATGTGTGTGTGTGTGTGTGCGTGTGTGTGTGTGTGTAATGCAGTTGTCGACGCACACTGAGCCATTAATGCTGGCCTCCTACTCACACTCATATCGCTGCTGAGAAGGCTGAAACTCCTCAGCAGAAGCAGAAGGAGTGGAACAGCGGCAAAGCCTTTGAAAATGAAAGAGAGACTGTGTGTAGCACCAACTCCTCATCGAAGCACTTGAATATTAATCACTTCTACATGTCTCCTCTTCCTCCTCTCTTTTTTGTTTCCTCCTCCTCTTCCTCCCCCACACCCTGCCCCCCCCCCCCTCCCCCCTCTCTTCCCACCTGTGATTATGTGGGCAGGTAATTAGACAGGGGGAATGCAGTGTGTGGAAGTGTGTCTTCTGCAGATTTTTCTCTTGGGCAGTGGTGTAACCTTTGGGTGGTAAAAGCATTGGCTGTGCTGATGCAATGAAAGGCCCAATACCTAAGAGGAAAGATAATTTTAAGGGGATGGAGAGAGAGAGAGAAGCGGAGAGAGAGAGAGAAAGAGAGAGAGAGAAAATTATGCACATATGCAATGGCTATGCATTGCTGTCTAGGGAGACATTGTTTGCCTTTTGTTGTGGTTCAGAGGCCATTACAGACTGTAAGCTCAAAGTTGTTGATTGCGTGGTGAGGGGCTAGCTGATTTCCCCAAAGATGCTCTTCATAAAGTTGGAAAGAATTTCATTGAGACAGACTCTTGTCACATCAAAGAAAGCCTATATCTCCAGTAATTTAGCAAAACAGGTTGGCAATAAAGAAATAAATAAACACACATTCTGAAACAATATTTCTCATGAGACACCAAATGCTTTTGTTATTAAAAGAATTGTATAATTAAAGCACAAAAACCTTCACTAATCTCGCCCATTTTCAGCTAGTGCTGAATTTTCCTTCATTAACTAAATTTCATGTTTGAAGTTTATGACTTATCCCAACAAACAAATAATTGCCCTGTATCCTACAGGGACAAACACATATTTTAATCAGTTCTAACCTCTAGCTTTGACATGTAAATTTCATTTCTCTGAATTTAATTTTGTATTTCCCTAATGCCATGCAAATGTATGCATATTTCATATTCATGGCAAGCAATTGCCTTTCCCCCTTCCGTGAGTCGCGACACAATAAACCACATCGGAACAAGAGGTAAGCAGGCCATGTTGACAGTCCCAGAGCTTGAAGTTCTGCGGGATCGTCATTTGTGGTTTTGATTAATGTGGTCAATCAGAAGACCAACGCACCAAACATTTAGAAATGAAACTCCCCAAGATCAGCCTAGTGGCGAAGTAATTGCCACGACCGGCTGCCAAAGCCTTGATAAGGACTATAGATGGATGGGGAGAAGAATTTGCTTCCTGTTATTAGCATTGTTTTTTGTGTTAGTGTCAGGGGAAGGGTTGTGGTAAATGGAATGTTTAAGCAGCTTCCCCCAAGTCTCCAACAATGTTCTCATCGCTGATCATCACTTACACAATTCTCTGGGCCCCACTGGACAGCTTGACCTACCTGATCCTCACCGATCCTCCGCAATGCCACCCCCACCACCCCCCAGTACCCGGACTGGAGCTGGCAAAACAGCTGATGGTGCAGTCGGTACACCTGTCCTCTATTAAGGAGCGAATCAACTCGTCACCCTGAACCTTGGTTAGCCGCCACCGACGTGGACACCGCAGCCACAAATGAGGAAATAATTGTCTGACTAATGGCATGGCGGAGGCCGATGATGACCAACCAGATGCTCAAGTGGACGGGGACGGTAATAAGGCTTGGGTGTGCCTGGAGGAATGTTGCAGGATGAGGGAATGAGAGAATTTCTGTCACGTCGGCCTTTCTCTACCTCAAGCTGGTGTGTGGCAGGGCTGTAAAAGTCTGGCTTCAGAGGGCAAAAGTCCTGCCACATATTTGTTCCAACCATTCACTTAATCGGCTGATTCTAATTAGCACAACTCCAAAGCCAGGTAGATCAGCTGCTTTGTGAAATCACCTCACCTAGGAAAAAACAACACATGGACACTGTTGTGTGGTGTGTGTGCTGAGCGGTCTGATGTCTAATGGTGGGTTAGGGTGGGTGCCACACATTGGTGTTTATTAGTGAGGCTCCCCCTTCACTGTAAAGCACTTTGGGCGTCTTTATAAAGAGCTATAAAAAGGCAAGTAGATGTTATTTGTCCTTTCATGTTTTCCTATTATATGATGTTGGGGTTAATATAGAGGAAAAGTACAAATAAAGAGTGTCCTTTACATTGTAGAGGTTTCCTTTTACAAGGACCTTCAAACACTATAGAGGACAGAAGTAGAAGCAGTCAAGTGGACATAAAAGAAGTAAAAGTTTAGAGGTAAAGTCTCCGGCTCATAAGGTTTGAGACCTACACAGTGCAAAGCGCCAGCTTGGTGCTCTATTTGAGTGATAATTCACTGTTGGTTAAAGGACATTTAGTGGAATTTAGTGTCTTGACAAACATCACACAAGTGGGAGAGCAAAAATTTACAGTGGGCTTTTTTGCTCAAAATAATAGTGCCTAAAGCATTTCAAGTGAGTGAACAGGCACCCATGGCAATTACCCAGAATGTAGTTAGATCACTCACACCCCATTATAAAAATGTGCTCATTATGAAAAACTATTAATTATCTTTGGTCTATATATCAGCTGTGTTATTGAAATATATTCAAATAGCAATTGATTTTGAACCACTGAGAGGTTTTGTTTCCTCGTCATGTTATTGACTATCAAAGCATAGAAAAACAATGAGTTTTAATTTATATTTTCTGCAGTATCCAATTATTCCCTGTTGAGTTCAACAATGTTTTTGTGCCTCAATTTGTTATTATAAGCAAATGATAACATTTTAATTTGTTGTTTAAACAGCAATAAAGTGGGGCTGACTGTAGCTCAAGACGTGGTCATCTCTGCACAAATAAGTACAGAGTATGTACAATATATAACATCGTCACAATACTGTAAAGCCATATTTAAAACCAACATTTACAGTGATACATTCCATAATTTCAGCTGCATTTGGCCTGTCCTTCTTGGTCAGTTTGGTAGGTCTGTGTGGACAGAAAACATATTCAGAAGACAAGGTTATTCTGAGTAGGCAAAGTCAACAGACTTGCGAGAGAACGACTTCTCAAGGCAAACAAAATGTGTTGAAATTAATAGTGAATGCAAGCAGGGAAAACATAAAGAGATGATAACGGTGTGTGTCCCTGAGGCCTGGAAGTCAAAGCTGAGTCACACAAACACACACACACACACACATACAGTACACACACACACACAAACACAAACACACACACAAAGACATACACACACATACACACACACACACACAGACACAAAGACACACACACACACACACAAACACACACACACAGACACAAAGACACACACACACACACACACAAAGACACACAGACGCACACACACAAAGACACACACACAAACACACACACACACACACATACACACACACACACACACACACACACTCTTGCCCCATGATCTCTCTGTTTAGCAGAGCGTGCTTAGAACTGAAATCTTCACCTAACATATATAAATATGCTTTTAAAGGATAGCTATATTGTGGACTCTCAGCTTCTTCAGGGGTGCAACGTTCATTTAAGCATAGTATAGTCTATTCTTATCATCACATTGCTATGTTAACCAGAATACAGTATTTGAATTGCTAATTCACCAAAACAATTATTTATTTGTTTGTTTGTTTCTGTTTACTTACTTTATTTATTTCATGGAGCAATACATCATTGGAGGTTTTGGGTTGTTTTTAGCTCTTCCTACAGAGTGACAGGGCTGGTAGACCAGGCCTCTGTGTTCTTTTGAGAGTCTGTGAAATCTGACAGGCCGCTCCTGCTTTGTGGCATCAACACTGACAGAACGCTATGAAGCACTCTGCACTTTGGCCTTCTAGTTCTTTGGCTGCTGTCGACTGAGACCTTTCCATTTTGCCTTTTAGCTTTCCAGCCTTCTGGATCATGAGATACGGTGTCCCTGTGTTCCTCTTTGAGCTTGCGTTTGCTTTGTTGTCTGGGGTCACTTTCTATTACCCTTGTGATAGCAGCACTGTAATTATACCATGGATCACATGGAAACACTGCAACTGTCAATGTTAAACAGCACAGTGGTGCTCTGTGCTTATGCACAATTAACTGCACATGCACACACACACACACACACACACACACACACACACACACATACATACATACACACTGTGACACACACACATAAACACACACAAACATTCTTAAAATCACACAGAGATGCACATACTCACACACACACACACACACACACACACACACACACACACACACACACACATACATACAGTACACACTGTGACACACACACATAAACACACACAAACATTCTTAAAATCACACAGAGACGCACATACTCACACACACACACACACACACACACACACACACACACACGCTCACACACAGACACGCACACACTTAGAGGCATACACAAGTGGATTTTCATGCAAACAGTTTGGATGAAGGAAGCTCTTCAAAGTGTGACATGATGCTTCCATAATTATGGCAAACCATCTACACATGCCTCTTCTGTCCAGCCTGCCTCTCCTCTGTCTCCCCCTCCCACCTGTATGTGTGTGTGTGTGTGTGTGTGTGTGTGTGTGTGTGTGTGTGTGTGTGTGTCCGTCTCTCATGCTAAACCAGCTGGATGTAATGGCATCAGTGCACGGTGCAGAGGAGAGCAGGCTCTACTGTACTGTGCTGATTTGTAGTCCCCTGTTCATTGTTGCTCTTTTCAAGCGCTCTCCATCGATCTTCCCTTCCTCCTCCTGCAGGAGGCTCAGGTGATCTCCAAGGACTGCAGGCCTTCCCAACACAAAAGTAGCTCCTTCCCCTCTCCCCCTCTCTCTCCCTCCCTCTCTTTTCCTTCTCTGTTTTGAATGCATTTCTCTTAGCCTTGGTTATTACTTTTCTCTCTTCATTTATCTCTGTGTCCATGGATATCTTCCATATCCCCCCTGCTTTATTGTATGATACTAAAGCAACTTTCCTCTCAGAGGCTAAGCTAAGAACTGTGACTTGACTGCTTACATGCCGACACACACACACACACAGACACACACACACACACACACACAGACACACACACACACACACACACACACACACACACACACACAGACGGCATGTAAGCAGTGTGTGTGTGGGGGGGGGGGGCAGAGAGCAATAGAGGATTTGTGTGTGTGTGTGTGTGTGTGTGTGTGCGCGCGTGTGTGCGTGCGTGCGTGTGTGTGTATGTGCTGGTGCTGGTGCTGTTTGGGTCCAAATCCTCTACTGCTCTCTGCCCCCCCCCCCCGGTCCTCTCCTCTTCATTCTCTCTCTCTCTCTCTTCCCCTGGCCTAGAAAATAAAGAGAATGTCTGTGCAAGCAGAAATGAAAAAAATGAAACAAAATGAAAAATGTACTGTATGTATTTTAAGATTGCGTGGATCAGCGAGACTGCAAAAACTAGCAAGTGCTTGATCACCTGCTTGACACAGTTAAGGAGCACAAACAGACCCTGAGATGACTTCACTCTTTTGAGAGAGAGAGAGAGAGAGAGAGAGAGAGGCAGAGAGAGAGAGAGAGAGAGGGAGAGAGAGAGGGAGAGAGAGGGCAAAGTTTTAGTTACTCTCTCTTTGGTACTCCAGCAGCTGTAAAAGAGTTGAGTGAGTGAAAAAGAGAAAGTGAGGGTGTTTTGGTCTTTGTTTGTATGTGTGTGCACATGTATGTGTGTGCACATGTATGAGTATGTGAATCGGTGTGAAACGGTGTGAGTTTTCATCCGTGCCCAGCATGCATCACAGGTATCAGTGAAACTACAATGCATCGAGGCTAATTCACAGTCTCCTGCCAAATTCACGGTGGCTATTTTGAGAATCACTGTGATTTACTGACAACCTCAAGTGTTCCTCCACAGGACACATAATGCTAATGGACATTTCCTGCACTTTGGTAGAATAAAAAGGACAGATTTATGCCATGCGCCGTCAGATTGTTAGCTAAACAGAAGGTTTATATGACGTTCCTTTGCTCGTTCTCTATTTCTCTCTCTCTCTCTCTCTCTCTCTCTCTCTCTCTCTTTTCCTCCCTCTGTCTCTCTCTTTCTTTCTTTGCAGTTCAGCTGAGATTTGGGGTGCCCTGATGCCACTGGCACAGAGTAGCCATGCGAGCGCCCTGCCCGTCTGTCAGCAGATGAGCTGGCACTTTTCACCCCCCACTCAGAGCCAAGCGCCAGAATTGGGAAATTATAGCCATCGAAGTGTCGGCACACTCCCATTTGTCTCTCTCATTTTACCTTGCCAGACTCCAGCAAGAGTCCCAGTCCCCACTCCTCCACACACCTCATGCCACTGGTCCCACTACTTATTTGTGCTGAGGAAGTCTTCAGTGATACAAGCACTGAATTGAATAGAATTACACAGAATTTAATCTGTGTTGTGTAATCTATTTGTTCTTAAAGACATAAATCTATTCGTTTTTTGAAACGTTTTTTGTGCAGAGTAATGAAACATTAATCTCTCCCATCCTCTCTGAAACAATAATAATAATAAAAAAAACATCATGCAGTCAGACGTGAGACATCCTCATATTTCAGTATTTGTTGCTGAGGCTGGCTCAAAGGCTTGCACTGATTGACAACAACCTTTAGAGGCATTAAGGTCTGATTTGGGATGCATGCACACCTAGAGGAGCTGCATCCTCTCAACTGTTTTGAATGCTTTGTCACTATTTAAGTGAAACTCGCAAGGCTAGCATGGAATTTATTGGTGGCATGTACTTAAATAAAGTCATCCATTTGTTTAAAATGGAGCTCTTCTTTGACACAACCAACCAACCAACAAAATGGCACAGGGTACCAGAGTGTGATACTGGGTGTGGACAACAACATCATCAGTGATTTGGATGAGGGCAAAAATAGGAAAGTAATTTACTACAACAAATTACATAACTATAACTAGAAAAGAAAAGAAGCACCATGCAAATGCTGAAAGTATTCACATATTTAGCTAATATTAAGTTATTAACTTGATATACTGTAGCCTACTACCAGATCTTAAAATAAGAAAGACATTTTCATCTCTAACATAACAGCTATGGGGTAACAAATTCATAGGGAGGTTCTGCGGATGTTAAACGGTGGGGCCGTATTTCTGAACAACATAAACGGTCATATGGAAGTCCGAACTTAGCCGGTTCTACTGCTCCCCCCCTAGTGTTTCCTTCTGAGACATTATGTAAATGTCCTGTGTCTGAACGAAACGTAGAACATGCAGTTAAAACTCACCAAATTCTCACCTAGTGAGAGTGAGAGGGCGTGTTGATGACGTTTCTTTCGTGCGTCTATGTGGTGGGGGCACCCATTTCAACCCATCAGTCACAATTGTGACTGTAACTGGGGAATATCCCAATACTCTTTCAGTAAATATTGAAATAATAGAGTGTTTCAATGAAATGTGTGCAGCGTCAAATGTTTTGAGTAAATTGTCACATGACCAGAGCTGTTTACTTCCTGGTTGCACCTTGAGAAGAGGATGACGGCCTCACAACTCCCAAATAAAAGGTTTTTAAAGTATGTTAAAATAAACATAGGACAAATGTTTTTTGTACACATGGTCTTTAAGGTGTCTAGTTATGATATATACATTTATAATTATTCAAATGTCTTTGGTGTGTTTGCAGAATGAGTAAACATGTTAACGGTCACAAAAGTGACCGGTGGGATAGAATGTTGTATCTAGATGCACACATACTTCTACACCTACACACACACACATACTCATACATACACACACACATACACACACTCACACACAGATATACAAACTCTCTCTCACACACACACACATACATATTCACACACACACACACACACAGATATACACACTCACACACACACAGACATACACACTCATACACATACACCAGTGTTGCGCGGTATGCCCGAAATTAAGCGGTCGCCCGCGGATGACCGCGGTCACCCACGGTTATGAGTCATAAACAAAATATTTTAATGATATTCGGGTCATTTGCGGGCGGGTCAGTTAAAAATAATGAAATATATATTTTCTACAAATAGGCCTACTTAAAATATCACGAGAAGGCTAGCATCAATACAGTAAAGCATCAATACAGTAAAATCAACAGTAAAGAAGCTGAAGACGCAAGTTAAAATAATAAAGACACCCCTTCAGGAAAAGCGATATAGGCTATGGGAAATATTGGCAAAAGTTCTTAAAGAAGATGACAGTAGTACAAGTTATGGTCTATGTAGGCCTACTTCTTGCGAAGCCATTTAAAAGCATGACAGCCAAAACGGGCAGCCTGCAGGAATAAATGTTATGGCACAGACTACACAGCCATATCTACCGGTATGTATAGGTTCGCGCATGCATAAAAGTTACCTTTAAAAGTTAAGTTCGTTGTGTTTGTGACTTTAAACAGTGGATGCGCTTTAGTAAAGCTTTGTGCTTCATTCAGCATTATAAACCAGTTCTTACGCTAACGTTTTGACCAGCAATGTATCTCTCTTGCCTACCTTGCCTCACCATTTCTGTTTTCGAAAGAAAGATGTATGTCCATGGCCTTCAAATCTTATCCTAGTGTTCTAATCCTTGGTGGTTGCGTGCGTGCTTGCGCTCTTATTCTCATTCTCTCTCCTGCGCAAACATTATGTCCTGCATGCCTACTGCGTGTAGTTCTACTGCATAAAGTTTTGCAAATAAATTAGTTTGTTTTACAGAAATGGCCTACTGTCACACTGCATGCAGGCTATAACCAAAAGCACACATTTTGTAAATAAGCGGGTCGGATCGCGGGTCGGGTATAATTTTGTCCTAATTAATATTCGCGGTCCGAGTTGCGGTCGGGTTAATTAAAATATCAGGCGACCGCGGGCCGCTTGTGACCAAACCCGCGCAACACTGACATACACATATTCACACATTCACACACATTCACATATTCACACACACAGACACACACATATACACACAGACACACACACACACACACACACACACACACACACACACACACACACACACACATATATATATACACACACACACACATATACACACACACACACACACACCTATACACACACACACACACACATATACATATACACACACACACACACACACATATACTGTACCCTACACACACACATATACATATACGCACACACACACACACACACACACACACAGACATACATACTCACTCACACACACACACACAATATGTACACTAACTCTCACACCCCATGCAGATACATACACACACACACCATATACACTAACTCTCACAGCTATATGCAGACACACACTCGCACGCACAGACATACACATTCAGGGTTCTATTTTAACAAGCCGAAGCTCCTGGTAAATAAACAATGTTAACATATTTTTCATATTTATTGTTGCCATTGGTCTCAGTGTTCATATCAGTTTGAAAAGTCCTGTCAGAATACCTTTATTTTAACAAAAAAACTATTTGAGCAACCTTTAATTGAGTATATGCATATTATCCCACTGGTCACAATTGTGACCGGTAATAAAACTCACTTTTTCATCTACTTTTCAACATTTTAAAAAAAAAAATAATTATTGATTACTTCAAAGGGTTGCTAATAACACATGATTTGCATTTTTGCATGTCTGGTAAAAATTTGGGCTTAAATGGGTTAAATCTGACTTAAGGCCATAAATGCCAGTGTCATGATGGAGTGGCATAGTGCTGTCCAGAAAATCCTGGAAAGATGCAGACATCACGGAGCTACTGTCCATGAGGGCAGACAGCATTGTGATAGAACACGTGAAATGAAATGGCAAGAGACACGTTGATATAGCCTACAACCGCATCGCAAGGCCAAAGGAATTCAAAAGACCAAATCATCATAAGCAGAAGGCGCTGAAAAGGCAGTAGCCTACAACGACGTCGTTGACGTCAATAACAGGAGTATTTAATAAATTGTTAGCCAACACGGTCGGTTTTCTGTTCATTGATAGCCTTCTCATGACCTCACTGCTGAGCCTGATATTGTTGAGAATAAATATGCCTGGAGAAAATGAAAACGAAGAAAAACTTCATGCAAGCTCCTTACGTAAATGCAATATAGACACATGGGGAGAGGATGCTTTTGGAAAAATAAACCATGAAAAAACGAACCACTTCACTGTTATGTTAGTATTTTGTTTGTTGTTTAAAAACGTTGTATATGATGGCCTTTAAGTTAGCCTACTGAATTGGCTGGTACCATAAAGTTTGTGCATGCTCTCTCCAACGCAAACCAGATTTGGGTTCCATAGCCAAGTAATTCTGCTACATAACATTGAAAACAGATAAATGTGTTTATTTGAAGCACACCAAATAAGTGATTTGCCACAGGAGAGGACATGGGGCAATAGCCCACAACTTGCTGCTCAAACAGCACGAATCCAGGCATACAGACAACATCAAAATGTCTGCGTTTTTTTCTATTAAAAAAGCACTTTATGGCAAGACTTTCTTTTTTTTCCCTCTTCTTTTTTAATAAAAGCCATAGCCCAAGCTATAAAGAGGGGAAAAGGCTCGAACATGGTCTTGCAGTTACGGGGTCTCACACAGACTCTCTCTCTTTCTCTCTCTCGCGCCGGCTTTCTTTTATCCGGATGGCGCGCTCAAAGAGACTATATTTGGCATAGCGTTTTGGTCACACCAGATTTGCGACGTGAAAGGCACTTTATAAGAGATAGGGACTGATCTGGAACAAATGGCGCCCGAGTGAGAAAGAGAGAGATGAGTACAATCGCTCCTCAGAAGTCCCACCCTGGAGACTGCAGACAATTGGGCGAGTTTGATCCAAATAGAGAAATTAGCCAACTACGGCCCTTTTTCATACTCTGCCTCGTTTTTTTCCTTTCCCTTTTTTCCTCTCCTCTTCTTCTCTCTACCTCTATCTCTCCATCCTTTTTTTTGCATTCTGTCAGTCAAGGCCTGACTCATTTTATGACAATCATTAGTTGGATTTGTGCTGGTGTCTGTGAGCTCTCTGTCTCAGGCAGCTGCTGTGCTTTGTAGCAGAGTGGGCTCGTCTGTGGAGTGGCTGAACCAAAATCCCAAACTGATGGAAATTAATCTGCATATTCATCCGTAAAACCCTTCTCTTTTCCAGCTCACAATTCAGTACCACTGAGAGAAAGAGTGCATGAGGGAGAGAGAGAGACAGAGAGAGAGAGGGAGAGAGAGTTAAAATGGAGGCTGACTCATTGTGAAATATAAAGCCCGTGGATCTATTTTTCACTCAGTTAATAAACGTGTTTGTTTGCTCCGTCAGTCCAATGCATATGTGACCTTATTGCTCCTCCATGGATCTTCCTCCAGCCAGTGTGGCGAACTGAGATGGTAAAGCGAAAAAGATTGATTTAAAAAGGTCAAATCCGTGCAAATGTCTATTTCATAAAAAAAGGTAATTATATTGCCTTTTCCACACAGACCTGGAGATTGGGAAGGGATGATTGTGTTTCAGGTGGATGGTGTGCGAGCTTCAGCATCTCTTCTGCAGGAGCGATCTTGTAATGGATCTCTCCCCCACAGCCTCGGACACCGCCGCTCCCCGCTGTTAGCATGCATCAGCCGCGATGCTAATTAAAAGCCACATCGATCTGTGATTCCTTTAAAGCCCATTTCCTATTTCCTGCAGGATGCATCCATCTCCCAGAATGCCAGGGAAGGCGATTTCTCATGCTGTAGAGAGGGCTAAGCTGTCCTAGTCGAGGGGGGGGGGAAGGAGAGTGAGTGAGAAGGAAAGAGGGAGAGGAAGGGAGAGAGAGAGAGAGAGAGAGAGAGAGAGAAAGAGAGAGAGAGAGAGCGGTGCACTCTGTGGCTCCTACATCATCGTTAATGAAAGGGTTGAACCATTTAACCATTGCTGATGTAGCGCTTTTATAACAGAATGGAGGTTGGTTAACAGAGTCTTTCAGACAGCTGCCAAATAGTCAGAATAGAGGCTTTTTAATATTATGTTGACTACAATAAAGCCTTGAGCCGTTCTGAATAACTTGCTAATAGTGCTCGACCTGCTTTCGGTTTGCTTTGCTTGGGCTGAATTCATAAATTTCTCTGCTGAAATGGCCAAAGGGTTGTTATTGTGTGTACATACACACCTCTGCTGGCCATTCAGTATCATCCAGCCAACAAATGGATCCCTAGATACGCATGTGTGCAAACATAAAACCGCCTTTAACAGAGATTGTCCTCATTCATCCCCCCAAATCAGGCACCTCGTCGGACACCAATAGCCCCTCTTTCTCTCCTGCTGGCATGGCAGGACGTGGCATCTGTGGTCCTAGGTGAGTGGAAGCAAATGCAGCGCTGTCTCCGGGCCAGGGGAGGCGGAGGCTACAGAGTTGTTGCTAATAGTTTGCGACAGCTGACGCGCTCGCCGGAAAGTCAATTAGCATGTGATTAGCGGCTACACATTGGAGGGGGACACCGGTGTCAGCGGGACTGCAGGACTGCTGGGCTTCTCACCTGGGCCCTCTACCTTTCACAGACACACACACACACACACACACACACATACACACACACACACACACATACACACACACACACACACGTGGTGTACAGGGCACATTTCGAGTTTCAGGTTTAGCCGCTTAGCCGCCACACGCTAGTTGCTGACTGTAACCACACTGTTCTGTTCTGTTCTCATATTAGCGCATGTATACACACTCACTCTTGCTGCATTGGCCATAGCCATAGAAAGATGTGGAGTTTTGGCATGCATGACAGCATGGGTGGGTGAGGAGGGGAGTGAAAGAGAGAGGCCTATTTTGATTTGATGTGGTCTAATGGATGAGCATTTGGGTTAATTGGCTTTTTTGGTCATGTGACGGGCGTCTGCGTGCCTCCATCAATACAGCTGTCAGTTGGGTTTGGGAGTGCTCATCGGCGAGGGCTGTAATGAATAGAGTTTTTCTTGTTTAATCACAAACCAAGGGTGACATGTGGTTAATGGCTGGGATGTTTTCTCAAAGCGGCCCAATAATGCAGACTTGATGATGTTTGGATTCTTGCATTCCCCTTCAAATTGCACATATGCAGCTCCAATTAATACTGTGTGTGTGTGTGTGCAAGCGTGTGTGTGGTGTGTGTGTGTGCGTGCGTGCGTGCCTGAGATAGAGGTTTGGTTTCAAGTACCTTTCAGACACCTCGGCCAAATCAATGCATCTCTTATCTTGAGAAGCCCTGGAATGGCAGGGTAACAGGTTAATTGCTCCTCTAACAAGACCTGCATGGCGAAAATCGTTAAAATGAAATCAAGGACAAATAGCCACATCTGCATAAACGCAGATATACAGCCCCAATAGTGTGAGACGGGGGGGGGCAGCAAGGTGAAGAATAGCAGCTGCTGAGTTTCAAAATGGCTAATTTCTTCCACCTTTACAGTGAATTGACTGGGTGGGTGTTATGGAGATCCATATAGTATGTTATTGTGTAAACACAGCAAAAGTGGGGGAAAGGAATCCATTTGAAGTCAGGCCACTGGCACCAGATGTGCTGGGTAAGCGCTCCATTGCAAACCCCCACAGACTCTCTATGGTCAAGCTCAGGTGTGTTTCCTGTCTGACACACATGGTAAGGGATCGGTATCTTCCATTAAATGGGCATGTATTGGAGTGTGTGTATGTGGGATAGGTGCTCTTGTGAATGCATGCATGTCTGTGTGTGTGTCTGTGGGTTTTCAGTTGCAGTGTGAGTGATTATGCATGATAGTTATACTTTGTCTGTGTATGTGTATACTTTGTGTGTACTTTGTGTGTACTTTGTGTGTGTGTGTGTGTGTTTGATTGAGTGTGTCGAGGTGCAACGCTGCACATGTTTACCCAGGGGATCAGGGGTAAAATGAAGTGGAATATCCGCGCCAGCGGCTGTGGTGTAATTCTTAACGCACTGTAAGCTTGGGCCCAGGCAGGCCCATTCAAAAAGGGCCTAATTAGCGAGCCAGGGATGCGTTGAATGAAGAGCTATTTCTTTTTTTTTTTAAAAAGATGTTTTGAATCATATTTCTGCCATCCCCCTCCAACATGCTACATTAGCTCCTAAACTGCACCATGCGGGAGTTGGGGTTCATATTAAGTCTGGCCGCTGTTTGCCTCTCACCGAGCTACAGTGATGTGGCGAAGTTTGATGCACAGCCAATGAAAGGAGTGTTATGCAGTCCCCTCCACCCCTCTTTTTTTAGAACAGGATGGAATTAGCTAAGGCTGACTAATAGTCCCTATTATCCAGTGCCTACTTTGACATCCTAAATTAGCACACATGCAAGTACACACACACACACACACACACACACACACACACACACACACACACACTAAGTACGCACACACACAAAGTACACACACAAAGTACACACACACAAAGTACACACACACACAAAGTACACACACACACACACAAAGTACACAAACTAAGTACACACACTAAGTACACACACACACACACACACAAAGTACACACACACATACTGTAGTACACACAAAGTCTACACAAAACACTGCGCACCAATAAGGGTTGTGGCTACAAATGGCAGGCCTTATTAAATTCCACTCTGATTGGATTATTTATGTTTATGTTTAACAAGGCAGCATGCGATTGAAGCCTTTTATTTTACAGTAACTTCCCCTCACACCTAGTTACAGCCAGTCTGCCCAGTGTACTGGAAACACAGGGGCCCTGCATGAACGGAGGTAAGCACCTGACAGAGTGAAACAAACAGGAACGCATTAAAAACACGCGCTCCAATATCACTCGGAGACAGATGTTGCTGCCTGGTATTTTTGCTGGAAATGCTCATTGGATATATAGGGCAGTGATTTGAATCCGCAATGCACACTACGTTAGATTGCGGAGCTGCGGAGAAAAGGTGGCGATGTTAGTATTTGTTAATTTATTGAGATGTTGCAAGGTGCAGTGAAGTAGAAATTGACTGAGCAATTTGCTGGGTTTTTATTCAACAAGGAACAAGACGGAGGTTGAATGAGATTGTAAAGGTTCTTTAACCATTCTGGTGACTTTAAAGGATTTTATGTACTGAGGACCCCCATGACCTTGTGCTGACCTACCAGTGTCGGCATCAGTGTTGTGTTGCATGGTATGCAATTATGAAGATGTTTTTGCCCAGTGATTAAATTAGCGTTGGTCCATGAGGGTCCAGGAGGTCTACCTCACTGCATAGTGCGTTGCGTTTGCTTTTTCATTCTAAATAGAGCCCATGGTGTGTTGTGACATGCTTACTTGAATATGCCATTATTTCTGTGTGCTTTTTACTTGAGATACTATACTAATACAGAATGCTGCTAACCCTAACAGGACTATGTCACCTACACACCCTCTCTGCGCACCGTGACGAGGCCAGAGGTCTTCTTTATCTGATCCTGACGTTCCACTGTGCAGTCAGGTCATCATTTGCCATCATTTTTAATTATTTTGAGTTGACCAGTTCTGTTGATGCTAGGATTAGGTAGGATATAATACCATACACATGGTACAATAGACACAGTATGAGAATTGCAAGTGGATGCCTGTTCAGTCACTATGTGACACTTCATCATGTAACAACTACAGTACTTTCTACATGCCCACTTAGATACATTTCCCTCTCACAATGAGGCAACCAATTACACAAGCTCCACAACATGAAGTGGCTAATCAGCACATTCAGTACCGGCCAAAGGTGATAGTGCTACTCTACTCACGCTTAGTGCTCTTGGACAGAGCCTACCTCAGAGATGCCGCAGAACCCTCTCTCTCCCTACCAACACACACACACACACACACACACACACACACACACTCTCACACACACACACACACACACACACACACACACACACACACACAAAACACACACACAGACACAGACACACACACACACACACACACACACTCCAGACTCTATCCTCTTGCCCATCTCATCTCGTCTCACAGTGTGACCCCCACTAACGGCACAGCAGCGCTGTAGCCCTGGCCACTCGGGCTATTTTTAGGGGCTCTAACCTTTTCCGCGCTGGTCTTTGTCCAAGCCGCTGCTCCTCTCCCCTCCTCTCCTCTCGATCTCTCCCCCCCGTGGCTGGAGTGGTCCGTGGGTGCTCTCGTCCTTGTCCGTCTTCGCGTGTGTAACTGGGATGGTAATTTCGTGGGCCCTTGACTACAGGAGAGGATTGTTGACTGTAGAGATGGCTTCACT
The DNA here is from genome assembly GCF_046254945.1 of Alosa pseudoharengus. Classification (NCBI taxonomy): domain Eukaryota; kingdom Metazoa; phylum Chordata; class Actinopteri; order Clupeiformes; family Clupeidae; genus Alosa; species Alosa pseudoharengus. The sequence continues at coordinate 33,487,534 of NW_027468640.1, forward strand.
GACTGTCTGTTTGTCTGTTTTTCTCTCTTTCTATATTCAAGTTTTTTAACACTAGCGCATCTTGTTATTACTGTAATATTTACATTGTGTGTTGTTCTAGTGGCACAGAGGAAGCCTCTTCCTCCTTTCTAGAACAGAAGGAAAGAACAAAAACATCTTCTCTGTTCATATAGTTCGCTATTGTGACTACTGTAGAAAATAAACAAATCAGTTCGTACTGTACAGTCTTCCCCCATGGTATAATGGCGTCTTGGGTACAACAAACTTGAAGGACACTTTTAATTGATGATCATCCATCCTCCTAACTTCATTAACATACACGTCTCCCATTCTAATGAGTCCTCATTAACATATGAATTGGAAACCTTATCATCCAAGTAATGCATTTTTAAACCTGTTTAATGGGCTTCAATGCTTCTGTAATACCTAGGCAACATACAGTTTAGAAAAAGTCATTCTCTTCTTCCTCATCCTCATATCCAGGCGCCATCATTGACAAATGTATTGGGGGGGTGCATGGTGCAGAAAACGTGGTGGAAAAAAAAAAGCCTGTGTCACGATCTTGGATGCTGCAGTCCTACTGCAGCCCTATTGGCCTGACAGCTGCATTTGCCGGCGCTCCATTTAAGATGGCAGACTGATGTGCTCGGCGCATCTGTTTCCATGCAGGGCCCCCTGTCAGCAGCCAGGCAGCCAGCCACTCACTGAGCCGCTGACATTTTCCCAAGCCGTGGAAAACTAGACAATGTAAAAATAGGTGCTTGGCTCTTCATTAAATCACATTACCATAAAAGAAGTGCCGCCCTGCTTCCAGTGACATTTCAACCACCCAGGAAAGCATTGCATCTCTTGTTTCTATGCTTTCTCTCTCTGTCTTACTCTCGCTCCCCTCCCTCTCTCTCTCTCTCCCTCTTTCTCTCTGTCTATCTCTCTCTCTTGTTGTGGCACCTCCTCTTTGTCCTTCTCTCTCCCTTTCACCAAGCCTCTCCTTCCCTCTCTTTCGTTTCTGCATTGTCTGGAGAAGAAAACAAAGTTGGACTCATTTCGTGTAGCTGTGATAATTGTGAAGCTCATCAGATGCCTCAGAATAGCATGAACTTTCCGAGAGACCCAGGCGTGATGATCGCTTTGGGAGGTAAGCAGCAACCGTTTCCTGCAGCCTCCCATTGCACTTAATGGGGCAACAATCAGCCTGGGACTGTTTCCTAGCAATCAAAGAACGGCGACATTATGGGCTGCTGCGAAGCTCCAGTATCCTACAAAATGTGCATTCTTCTGTCTCTTTTCATCAAGCAGGATATGAGCTCACAGGACATGTTTACTGTGTTAAAAGGTTGAGGTTATAGTTCCTTTAGAATTGTAGTATATATGTGCTCAGAATGATCTTTTTAAACCATGACTCTATGTTCAAGGTTAGTTGCAGTCTAGTAAATGGGCATTCGTGCGTGAACAATGTTACTGCCAAGAATCAGGAAATAAGAATGGTGTATTATACAAGTACACTGCTCAGAGAGAGGATACAGCTTCTCGGATGCAGAGGTTTAGGAGTATAGAAATGAAGCCAGACTTTAATGGTTTTCTCAAAGTGTATCTGACCATAATGTCTCTCTCTCTCTCTCTCTCTCTCTCTCTCTCTCTCTCTCTCTCTCTCTCTCCCCTTCACACAAATGCATACTTTCACAGACATGCTGAATACATTTGCATGCCACAATCAGTGTCAGAACATACATACACATAGAGACACCCACACACAGGCCTGAACATGCAGTACATGCTCTCGGTCACTTCTAAATGAAAAAATCCCTGAGAGACAGACAGCATGTGCGGTTATACCCTGTCCTGCCTGGCTTGCTTTACATAATATCCCATTTATGTAGAATTTACAGAGCTCAGGCTCCCCTTATCCTCTACATACAGACCTTGGTTTTACAACTAGGCCCGCCTGAGTGAAAGATAGAGTCCAAGGGATTGAAAGGATGAGAGAGAGAAAGAGAGAGAGAGAGAATATGTGTGGGAAAAAACGGAGGGGAGAGGCAACAGAAAGCAGTGCAGATGCTCATGGGTGCAACAAATTTACATTGCTTGGTATGCATGGAGGAGAGTATGAGGGAGAGGAGGAGGAGGATGAGGAGAGAGAGAGAGAGAGAGAGAGAGAGAGAGTGGGGGGGTCATGTTATAGATTGGGGAATGGCAGTGGGCCAGCAAAGCCCTGCATTAGTCAGATGTCAGATGGCCTCGATGCAATAAAATGCTGGGGAAGAGAGGAAGTGAGGGAGTGGAAGAAGAGAGAGAAGGAGGGTAAAGAGAGAGAGAGAGAGAGAGAGAAAGAAAGAGAGAGAGAGAGAGAGAGAGAGAGAGAGAGGGCCAAAGCAAGAGCCCAGCTCTCTGCAGATGAGATCTTAAAAAGGGGGCCTGCTGAACAATATATTTAGGTGGAAACCCAGGCTGGATCCTGGCACTCTGATCCTATCTGTGCGCCAGCAAGGCAAGAACTAAATTAGATGACATTCACTTTGACAAATAATTTCCTCCTGCCGTATGCATGTTAAAAGAAGTCAAGACAAAAAAAAGGATTAAAAAAGAACTCCAAAAGCCTTTGAAACTAGATGTACCGCAGAGCGGTACAAAATATGACCGCTGCCCAGTCCAGCACATTTTTTCCACAAAAATAAATCTCGCTGAAAGGCATGTGTGATTCTATCACTAAATTGCATTGTGCACACTCAATTCTCACTGGTATCTGCTAGACAACAAGTACCAATTAGTTCATAGATTTCACATGTAAAATTCATTTTATGCAACCCCACCCCCATCTTGCCTGTTCATAATTCTGAGAAATTCTTGAATTGTGTGCATGTGTGCGTGTACATGTTTATGTTTATGTGTGTGTGTGTGTGTGTGTGTGTGTGTGTGTGTGTGTGTGTGTGTGTGTGTGTGTGTGTGCGTGCATGTGCATGTGCTTGTGTGTTTGCCTGTTTATATGCCTGTGTGTGTGCATGTGCATGCATGCGTATGTCTACTGTGTGAGTATGTGTCATACGTAGGATTACTGTGAATGTATGTGTGTGCGTGTGTATCTGTTTATGCACATGTGTGCATATGGAATGGGTTTACATGACCCCTGGAGGCAAACATACGCAAAAAATTGGTCATCCTAGGCCCTACGGTTCTCAAGATATTCACAGAAAACTGTGTCTGCCCTACCCTCCTTTCGGGGGGTCCAGTCCAGCGGGGGGGGGGGGCTACAGATTAAAACGAAAAGCGATGGTTCCATGCTATCCATGTGGGGTTACATGCCCACCAAGTTTCGTGTACCCCGGTCTTTCAGTGTCCCGGGAATCCTTGTTGGTGTACGGTCACTAAATGTAAACATAAATTATTTTATTGTAAGGCCTCCCATGAACGAAAGTCCGAACGAAACTTGGCATGCATTCGGAGGGTGTCATAATGATCCTACACTTTCAATTTCGTGCCGTTTTGACCATGTCAGCCAGAGATATTGTGATGAAAACACCTAATGTTTTGCTTTTTAATTTTTAACTAGGTGGCGCTATACATGAAATAAGTGGTAATGGGATGGGTTGACATGCCCCCTTAAGACCAACATACAAAAAAAAGGTGGACCTCCTAGGCCCTACGGTTCTCGAGATATTCACAGAAAATTGTCTCCGGCCACCTACAGGCCAGTTGGTGTATAGTAACATAAATTAATTTATTGTGTGGCCCCCCATGAACGGAATTCCACAAAACTTGGCGTGCATTCAGAGGGTGTCATAATGATCCTACACTTCCAATTTCGTGCAGTTTTGACTATGTTAGGTCACAGATACCTGCAATTACAACACCTCATTTTTACTTTTTTGTGTTTAACTAGGTGTCGCTATACATGAAATGAGTGGTTATGGAATGGGTTGACATGGCCCTTTGAGATCAACATACAAAAAAATGGACCTCCTAAACCCTGCGGTTCTCGAGATATTCACAGAGATCTGTGTCTGCCCTACCCTCCTTTCGGGGGGTCCAGTCCAGCGGGGGGGCTACAGATTAAAACGAAAAAAGGAGGTTCCATGCTATCCATGTGGGGTTACATGCCCACCAAGTTTCGTGTACCTCGGTCTTACAGTGTCCCGGGAATCCTTGACGGAAATTTGGACATGCTGCGCGGCGGTCATAATTAGACGCATGTAGTGATCAGGCTGCCGGATGAGATTAAAGTTGCAAAGGCTGATGAAGGTAACAAAAAAACATTCAATTATTTACAAAGTGACCATCATCTTTTACCTGTGTGACAATACAATATAAAAATGGACTTTGAGGACTTGTTGGCTCTAAAGCATTGTGTGAGGCAGGGGAAAGGGGTGAACGTGATTGCCTTCCTAATCAACCTTGCTGTCAAATGGGCAAATATCTGCGCTGATAAAAAGCTTCATTGCTCAGACAATGAGGGGGTAGGAGCTGAAGTCGGAGCCTGGTACACAATTATCTGACAAGATCTGGAGGTTGAACACTGTCATCCAAAACAGCTATTTGGCTGCCTTTGACCAATTGGCCAGTGGAGTCATTGTCAGTCCACTGGAGGACATGTTGTGTTACCTACGTCCTGCACAGTGTAAAGCTTGTGCCATTTCTGAATATTTTCAGAGTGTTTTTGAAGTAATTAGACGCTGTGCATTCTGGCCTAAATTCTGATTTTGATTGTGAAATCTCGGTGTAAATGGACAATCTCTGAGCCATCTGTGGATTAGGCGACTAGACAAGGACAGGGTGAGGGAGAGAGAGGGAGCCCCAAGTGGAACTCTCAGGGGGGACGGTGCATGCAGGGAGGCGATGACACATGGTCATTTTGAAATGGTCTCCGTCCACGAGGCCAGTTTCTGGACACCAGGACAGGCTTTGGGCTGGACATGTAAGACACCCCCACCCCCCACCTTCTCTCCTCACCCACTTACGTTTGTTGACAGTGAAAGCCAAATTCATGTTCCTCTCCAAAAATGTTGGTGTATTTTATCATTTGGATGCTTGAAACATTTGGATGTGTGGCAAGGCCCTCTGCCGGATCTGTGGGCGCCGATTCCAAACGAGATTTCAATGGTCTCGGTCCAGTCAGCTCTGTCCCTGCTGCCGGGGTCCATTTGAATAAACAGTAAAGGGAGAAATAAACAGCAAGCCTCAAAAAGTGATTGGAATGGACAGTGAAAGGCAACAGATGGACTATTGCCACCCATGGGTGGAAGTAGTCCATGGCGTACTTACCTCTCCATTTTGGCAGGACAAAGGAACCATCAATGCATCCACAATGGTGCCTAGCACGCTGTGAAAGCCATCCTTCTGTTTCAAAGTAATTGATGGGATACCAGGTTATTATTCAACATAAAAATAAATAAATAATAAAATCTAAAATGTCAATTGTTCCTCCAGATATGTGCATTTTTATGATTGATACTATGGCCCCACTTTCTATTAACCATCCTTATAAGAGTGTATGTGAGCAATAATAATCTTAGACATTATTCATCATTCTTGTTCATTGTGTGTCTTATTAAACATTACTAACCCTAACCATAAATGTTACGACACACCACCACTCCATATGAAACGTATGCATGTATAAGTTCAAATAAAATGGCCATATAAAGAACCATATATAGACTTCTTGCAAAAAATAATTATGATAGATCAAATAGGTCCAGGACAAGTATTGACATTTTCGATTTATTTGTAATTGTTTCTTTCTCTAATTGTCAGCATTCTCTGATCATCCCCACTATACTCTGAATGCAGGCTTTTGCTGTTCATAATTGCATTCAAACCTGATGCTTTGCATGTCTGTGAAAATGGGACAGCCGGGGTAGCCCATTGTTTATTAATGTGATTCCCATAACAGATTGGGTCCACAGAGATGGCATCACACTGATAAAATCAGATTTCACGTGGAGATTTCACGAGGAGGCCAGAACTGCCTCGACAAACAATTTAGTTTACACAAATAGCGGCAATTATCCACACTAAGCTAGACTGCAAGTGAGAGACTGGCAGAAAAAAAAAGAAATAAAAAAGAAAAAAAACATATTAAAGTTTAATTTGTTTTAATACCTGAATCCTTTGAACTAATCAAAGGGCTTGTTCTGCTCGTGGTGCAACATAATTACTTTTTTGCAAATGGCGATGACTAAATAACCCTCCAAAAAAAATAAAAAAAATAACGGAAAAGAGAGGGGGAAAATTTGATGCGGAAATATCAAAACATGATTAGATTGGCTTAATGTGAAATTAAATGTCCTTATGAGTTCATGATTGCTTCCAGGCTTTGCCTCTTTCCTGAGGTGTAATTTGCTGTGATATATCAACAATAACAGCGATCGCTCGCCTCTGTTTTCCCAATTCATGCCAATGGGGTTGGTTCCCCTATTGAGCTTTTCAGTGGCATCTAATCACTGTTGCTTCAGTTGCATTAATCTGATTAATTATCAGATTTGGAATATTTAGAAGGAACGTATAACATACATCAAGGGAAATGATTTAATCAAGTCTAGCAAAAGCATAATTCCTTTCCAAACCAAAAAGTTATCACTGTTACAAAATGTATAGTGTGTCACACAAATACAATATGTTAAAAATAATGACAAATTGTGTAATTTACTAAACTGCGCGTATTACCGACAGACAGTTCAAATGAAATGGCTGAGTTACTGGGTAATTATTTTATTTAAGGATTACAGTACCTGTATTTATTTTGTAAGATGCCATTCATATCGGCATGTAGTCGGCT
>NW_027468640.1:33499302-33536802 GCF_046254945.1 Alosa pseudoharengus
AACTTAGATAAATATGGAAAGCAGCTTGTGTTTGTGGACACCACTCACTGTGTCAATCAGTATGACTTTCCTCTGCTCACACTCCTTGTAAGGGATGATCATGGACGAGGAGTTCCGGTGGCATATGCCATTGTTAGCAACGAATGCCAAAACACTCTGGAGAAAGCTCTTGCACAACTGAGGAAGCAGTTCTTGTGCCCTCCAAGGTAAACCGAAATCAGTGTTTTGTTTTATGTGTGCATGTTGCAATTGTGTGACGGTTCTCGTGTCAATGACCTGGCTCATGCCTCTCTAGTATCTTTACTAATCTAAAAACGTAAGCCTGTTGGGCACATCTTTACATTGGCTGTGTATGGTGTCCAAGTTCATTTTTTTTTTTAATTTATACTGTATTGGAACCTACACCCCCACCATGCACTGAGTTTTGGTCACACCCATTTTGCCATAACCTTCCTTTTAGGGCATTCATGGTTGACAAGGACTATGCTGAAATCAATGCATTATCAAGTACTTTCCCAGAGTCTGCCATCCTTTTGTGCTGGTATCACGTCTTGCAGGTAGATCATTTTTAAGTCCACTGCATATTGCAATAGCTTTTCTTTACACTCTCAGATTTAGTCAGTGTCCTCCATTGTTTAATTGTTTCCCTTAATCAACAGGCAGTTGAAAGATGGCTATCCAAAACGGACTCTAGTGTGCATGGACCCTCCAATGTTAAGATCAGAGATTGCATAATATCTTTTTTTTGCAAACTCAAGGCTTGTAAAACTGTAAGTGTATTGTAAGTAGGTCTGTGCATGCGTGGACTTGATAATATAGGCATTACTATGGTGAAGTAGGCTATAGCGATATGTTGTGAGTTGAAATTCTAGGCATGTTTTAGGTGTACTGTACATAGCTTATTTGTAGTATTTTGACATATCTTCATCATGTTACAGCATACTACATCCACTAATGTATTTGAAAATGATGTGATTCATGTACCATGTAAACTTGTGTTTTTCATATTTCTTGGAGGTTGCTGAATACAAAGCCACATCAGAGAAGTTCTGTCATGAATTTAAACAGTACCCAGCTGTGTGCCATTACTTCAAAAGGCACTGGGAGGATATTGGGCACATGTGGTCAAATTATGGACGTTGCTTCAACCACTTGGATTCGGAAACGAATAATGTGATTGAACGGTAAAAATGTCATTTTTGCCCAACCTTACATGCTATACATACTAAGTTATTAGCCATACATATCCTACTGTGTATTTAACAGGTGTCTAGCATTGATAGCAATCAGTATAATTATTGTTTTATAAATATTGTTCTTCAGATTTTTCCACAGGCTGAAGTACCAGTTTCTCGGCGGCTCCAGAAACAGGCGCATCGATGACCTCATTCAAGTGCTTCTGGGAAAAGCTGAGGATTACTTTACAATCATCCAAAATTTGCAATTTGCTGGACGTATAAAGAATAAATGCACATTCATTCATTGTACTTCACCAGAAAAAAACAGAGGATTTGATCAAAGTAATTCTGACACTCTGTATGTCCCATTGCCAACCACTGGAAGCACTACAATTGGCAATCTAATCACAGAGAAATCAGTGCAAAGTCATTCAGACAGTGCAGATGTCCCTGGGCCAACCATATGTAGCACTAGTACTATGGATAATCTAAACACAGATAAATTGGTGCAAAGCAATTCAGACAGTGCAGGAGTTTCTGTGCCAACCATGGGGAGCAGTACTACTGAGTTGACAAGTGTTGAAAAATTAATGAATGTCACGCGGATTGTTAGCTGTTGGACAAACATTCCCAATCGCATTGAAGATATGATAGACAGACTACATAGCCATGTTGTACAGGCAGAGAGTCAAGGTCACATCAATGTCCCATATCCCATTAATGTTGTTGACAGAACCCTTAAAATCAGACCATTATTTCCAAGTCGAAAAGGTACTATGGGTTCAGGCACTTTGTCTTGCAAAGCTGAAACACCAGCGAAGACAGTGGAAACCCCTGATTACCCTCTCAAAAAGCGATTGAGAAGCTCAACATTTAAACATAAACGCCTCAGATTCTCTAAGCAGTAATGGGGGTCAGGGCAATTCTAAACCAAACCCTTGTAGTGCAACAGGCAAAAGATACTGTCTAATGCTCTTACAGTATAATTATGTGTGCATATTGATGATATGTGATGAAAGACTGTCTCCGCTGTTACTTGTAGCGGATGTTGCCCAGATCCGGGCCTGATCTGACCTCAGGGGTGTATAATAAAACAAGAGTTGGTTAAGCTATGAACTCTGTTATGACGGTGAAGTTGGTTCTGATTCTGTATGAGATTAAAAATTGTTTGATTCAGTATAACATGAATGAGAGTACTAATAAAGCATGTGTCTAGAACACAAATTATCGTGCGTGTTCTGTGTCATCTTTACACCCCCCAACACACACACCATTACACCCCACACAACCAGTAGGCGTAAGTCATTTAGAGAATGTCAGAAGGAAGTAGGTACATAATTGACTAATCTTTATGGAGAATACGGGGGGGGGGGGGGGCTTGTTTCCTTTCAGTCTATGGAAAAAAGTGACTGCATGTAGAACGCACATTATTAAATAATAGATTGCGCCTGCGCCAGCTGACATGACTCACAGCAGATATGAAATTTTGTCTGCATTGGCTATGGTGCAAATTCCCTTACTATTCATTAAATTGAACATTATGACTGACCATATAAATCACTATATGTTTCCTTAATAAACCATTGTAGGCATACATTTAAAAACTCATATCACACAATTTGGTTAATTAGATTTTCTGTAGGCTAGCCTAACCATTATACCATACCCCCTCCCTACACACACTATTTCATCACACCCCATTATTATTACTTATACCGGTAATTCCGTTGGAGTAGCACGACAATGAACTACTTGAACTGATTAGACAGTGTTATTGTGTGTTCAATTTGCCCATACATGTAAATGTATGAAATTATTTAAAAAAAAGAAACTCAGAATGAAGAATATGTTTTTATTTAGAAACTAAAAAGTCTGCATCATGAACAACAACGACATCATTCTGTTTAGTATTTTTATTTTTTTACATTTTGGGACTAAACATTCAATTGATCCAATTTCGCGCACAGCACGGAAAGAACATGGACCAGTGCAGCTGGTCCGAACTAATGGGTCTCTAAACTAAAAGCAGAGTCGCAATCGTACATTTTGGCGTTTTGGATCATCTTCATCAGAGTCTGTCTGTGAAAAAAAAACATCAATCACAGCAAAACAACAAATTATTATAAGACCTACGGTATGGCATATGGTTTAAAACTAGGGCTGTGAATCGATTAAAAAATAAACTAAATCACATGCATCCATTTTTGGCTATTACATATTTTACATATTTAGACATATTTTAAAAACAATTTTGGCAGACGAGTCAATCAATGAAAAGCCAAACTAACATTATACACTTTTCTACAACTCAATGACTGAACTGAAGTGATATTAATTTGGCTACCCCAGCATCATTAACAGCTCAATCAGCACACTAGGCCTCCTTTCTGCATATCTGCAAACTGTAGTTAAAAATATTGGTGTCCTAGTTGATAGTTCTTTCAATTTTAGTAAACTAGTGAGCAGTGTGGTGAAGGGCCGCTTTTATCATCTAAGAACTTTAGCTAAGCTCAAACCTTTTTTTTTAATATCACAACAATCACAAAAAACAATTATCCATGCTTTTATCACATCCCGCCTTGTAAATGTAAATCAGGTTTGGCATCAGTGTAGTGCCTAGAATCAGATTTTTAGCATGATAAATGCAAATGACTGAAGTTTCCATTCACTGTCAAAGATTAGTTTAGGTTAGATTCAACTTCATTGCCATTGATTGTGAAGAGTACAAGTACAAAGACAACAAAATGCAGTTTGCGTCTAACCAGAGGTGCAAATAAGCAGAAAAGTGCAATGTGATGATATACAGTACAGACAGGTGCATTGAGGTGATACTTCAGACTTGACGAACTATAATACTGTGATTGGATCATAATACTTACTTTGTTTTGTCTGCCATGTCTTCAGTGACACCCTGACAGATGTCAGCTGAATTGACATTGTGGACCAGGCTCCCTGCAAACCCATCCGCCAAGTCCATGGCCTCTCCCTCTGTAAGACAGCTGAAAATTGTCGTTTTTGTTTTCTTTTTTGGTGGCTGCTGCAGTACCACTGGAGGCAGGTTTGCCCTTCTTCCCTAGAAAGAGAATGAAATTGAAAATTGTAAGGACTCTATTTCTTTTTGAATCTATAGCTTAAAAGTAAAAAAAGAGTCCCTATCTTTGTAGGATTTGGCAGCACAGTGGTAATTTGAAGAAGCTTGTTGGAGCCATTTTGGGTTGAATTTAGTTAAACCACATCTTGTTTTATATAGTGCGGTCTAAATTGGGTCAGGTACACTGTTTCTTGAAAAAAAAAAATAGTTAAACAATATCAAGAGGGGGTTGAATAATTTCACTGGCAACTGTATAGTGGGTTGAGGCAGCCGTGGCCTACTGGTTAGCGCTTCGGACTTGGAACCGGAGGGTTGCCTGTTCGAACCCCGATCAGTAGGCACGGCTGAAGTGCCCTTGAGCAAGGCACCTAACCCCTCACTGTTCCACGAGCCACTGTTGTTGCAGGCAGCTCACTGCACCGGGATTAGTGTGTGGTTCACGGTGTGCGGAGAGTGTTTCACTAATTCACAGATTGGGATAAATGCAGAGACCAAATTTCCCTCACAGGATCACAAGAGTATATATACTTATACTTACTTATCCTCAATGTGATTAGGAATATAAATTGGCACTACAGACATTTCATGAAAACCTACCCCAATAAGACTCCTGAAGACATTGGCCGACATGTTTTCACCTTTAATTCTTCGCTGTATTTCCGCCGGAGTCATTTTGTACATTTTTTTTTTGGCCCCCGTGACCGCTAGGCGACCAGGGACTGCAATACTGCCTTGCTCCTCCTTTTCCTGGGCCAGTCTCTGGCCGTCCTCCTTTTCCTGGGCCAGTCCCTGTTCTTCTTCCTCCTTTTCCTGGACCTGTCCCTGTTCTTCTTCCTCCTTTTCCTGGACCTGTCCCTGTTCTTCTTCCTCCTTTTCCTGGACCTGTCCCTGTTCTTCTTCCTCCATTTCCTGGACCCTGCCCTGGTCTTCGTCCTTGCTGTCACTGCCCTCAAGGTTTCCCTTTCCCTGATCTTCTCCCCCTTCATCTCCTAACATATCTTCCTTCCTCCTTCCTTTCCTTCCTTCTTCTTCCATGTCTTCTCCCCATATACTCCCAAAAATCTGTCCCTTGTCTGCTAAATTTTTTCTGATCTCTGAAGTATAAAGATGAATGTAAGTGCTCTGTAGCATTTTAGAATCATGAATTCAAGTTCAGTACAACTAAGTTCACAATCAGTTCACATGCAGTTATCAATCATCTGTTAATGTTAAAAAAGTTTTATACTAAGTAAAATTAGAGTGATAAATTGTTGAACAGAATATGTACTCACCTTTACAATAGGCGCAAATAGGACACACTTTTGTTGCACAGCGTGCATGCCTGTAGGCAGCACAGCCATCACACTTGACCTTAAATGGAAAGAAAGTTGTCAAATACTAATAAAGTTACACTTTAAGGATTAAGGTTTTTAAATTTAGGAAGGTGTGTTAATTGTCATTCCTACATGGTGTACATCAGGGGTCTTCAATTGGCGGGCCGCGGTCTGGGTCCGGACCCGGACCCTGACGTGATCCTATCCGGACCATATTGAGATTTTCACTACAGATTTTCACAGCTGCGCTAAATGTTTCGTAGGCTATAACACAGTGGTCTCCAACACAGTGCCCGCGGGCACCAGGTAGCCCGCAGAACGGCTATGAGGCGCCCCCAGCGCACCTTCTAAAAATAGCCATCAGGTCCCCTGCAGATCACGCTCTAAAAACACATTGTGAAGTTTTCAATAGATATTCTAGACCAGAACCATTTTAAGAATGTACAGTATGTAGCCACACATCTGTAACATTAAATTGATATTGGTGATACCTTACAAAAAACATTTAAAGTTGTTGATGGATGGGTTCAAGGAACCAGCTGTGGAATATCCCTCCTTGTCTCAGCTTAAATCTTATTTCAAGTTCACGTTAAGATCTTAAAATAGCTCAGGCTACTCTGTTTTACTCCCAATAGCCGGATATATAGACAGAGACTTTCTAATAAAGAGACACAGCACTCAGAAAATCCTCTATAGAAATGCATTGGGTTAGTCTGTCTACACATATCCCACCCCTTCCGCGGCAAAACGTGGACATGTGAATACATTGAGCCAATCATGTGGTGTGTTGTGAAGACATTGTGCCAATCATGTGTTGTGATCTCGCAGCTGGAGCAAAGTTGGTGTTGTGAAGCCATGCGCATTTCTGCCGAATAGATGCCCGATAAGTCCCCAAAAAGCATTGAGATATCGCCGCCGAGTGGAGGGACTTGCCTAAAAGGACTTTGATATAGATAGATAAATAAAAAAGATAGATAGATAGATAGATAGATAGACAGATAGCCTATACAGGCATGTTAATCATTCAAATATTATGATGCTCCGGGCCATTGCTTGAGGAGGGCTTAAGTAATTGAATACCCCTGGTGTACATGAAGGGACGAAATAAGGGTACTCGAAGCAAAGTGAGGACGGAGAATAGGTCAAACAAATGATAGTTACACTCAAACATGATTTTTAAACTGCCCCAATAAAGATTATTCCCATAAATGGTTACATGGTATACTTCACCTTTGTTTCAGATCGCATTATCCGCCGGCAGTCGCTGCACTTTTGTGTCCTGTCTACAGATGAAATTAATTTAAAGTTAATACATAGAAACCATGCTGATGGTTAACCAATTTCATGTATACCATAAATTAACATGATTTGTATTCAGGGTTTCTTCCTCATCCTGTGTGTACTCACATCATCAGAATGTGTTGGTGGTAAAGCATAGTGGGCATTACAAAAAAAAAGGTTATTTTTAGGCCTTTATAGTCCTAAAAGCGAAGGTGGAAGTCAAAGGTGGAAGTAAATAGCCTATAGCAAACTTATTTGGTGTCATTTGAATCATCTTTTTATGCACATTAAGAATATCAGGTGTCAGTGCCCAAATATTCGACAGAGCTACATAGAACAGAACAGATGTGGAATACAGTTACAAACTCGACTTTTGCCGCAGTGGGACTTTAAGTAAAAGCATAAACAAATCTATCCCATTTACTATGTATACTATGTATAATGTTAGATAACTGAAATACTTTACCTAATGACCTGAAAAGATCATGGCACAGCTGTGCTCGTATTTCGGACATCTCCCATCCAAAGTCCTTCACAATGCCCTGCTCAACTGCCCCACCATGTAAGAGCGCTTGTGCATACTGGGGAATGAAGAACAAAGTGGCCTAAAGATTAGAGAAATAAGCTTGTGACCAAAACCTTCTCCAGCAGACATGCTAAATGTTCCGGAAGATTGAACTGTACTTATAAGTAGCTTCCAGGTTTGAATATGTACAGTATGTGATGAGGGCACTGAAGAAATATAGTGAGTGCTATGTTGACAAAAATAATCACTGATTTAGTGCAACAATGCAATGCAATATCAACAAAAATTACCAGAATGACATGGACACCACAAGAGTGTCCATCTGTCTGCATTGGATGCTGGACATTAACAATCTCCCAGGGCCCATCACAGCCCCTCGCTGCAGCAAATGAGCTGGTCAGAATGGAGAAAAGATAATGAGGTAGTTATTTTGTATAGATTCAAGGAGTTATAACTGTAACTCGGCTACCACAGAAGGTGCATCATAGTTAGGAACTATGCATTAGGGAAATGGACCCCAGTATAGTGTTAATCAGGTAAAAAATAGGTTGCCACTGTTTGCGGATTTTACCTCCAGTTGTTCAGGATATCCTGTTCCTTGGCTTTGGACTCTCCAAGGGAGTTCATATAAACTACAATTCTCCGTTCTATGCCTGCATACTAGAGCAGAGAACATTGTGAGTTTTACAGATTCCAAATTTCAACAGTTTTTATGCACGGAAAGCATGTGAAAAAGAGCAAGCAGCAGAGCACTTACAAAAAGAGTCCAATGATTGCTGTTCTCCAGCATGGCTCCCACGACATACTTCTGGAAGATGTTCATCTAACAGGAGAGAAAGAAGAAGTTAAAAACGTCAAAATTTAAATGACCACAATAGGTATAGTAAGCCCAAGTCTGCTGACCTACTGCACATTAAGAAAATACACACACACACCTTCAAAAAGTAGGAGTTTCTGGCTCTAGAAGAACCCTCCGAGATTTTGGTCATTATGTGGCTTGGTACATGAATGGTACCTGGAGAGTCCTGCGTCAAACAAAAACACAGAAATAGTGAGATTACATTTAAAAACTTAGCCAAAGTATATTATCACATCCTGCATCTGCCTCATGAGTACTGATAATTAAATGCTCAGTATTAATAATAATACCTTGCAGAGCAGAAAAAGGAAAGAATCGATCACCTGTTGAAGAAACATAGTTAGATCAATTCAAATTCCTGCATGCATTCCAATGGTTTTCTTTCAAATTACTCTTTGAACCCAAAATTTGCTGTACATTGTTTGCTGAACAGCACTAGTAGGTTAATAGGCAAATTCTACCATGCCCCCCCCCTCCAGCTTTTAATGTTGTATTTACATATTTTTTCAAAAAGTAAAAGTAGCAATTTATCTGGTTTTAAAACTTAAAATCATATGTGACATAATTTCCATGCATCTACATTAACATATAGACACATGGCTGAAAATTAGTTGGAACCTCATCTGAAATATATGCGTCCTCGAAAAGATTCTTCAGACTAGACACATAGATAGTGTGAGGTCCAACCGTTCCAACAAGGTTATCTAATAAAAAGGAAAAGGATATCTTTAATTTGACATAATTTGAAATAAACTAATGATGACACTTTTTATCACGCAGCCTTTCACACTTACCAGGCATCCTGAAAGGTTTCCCAGTTTTCTGAAACATAGATTCAAATGATTAAAATAAGGTGTGGACAAAGTAAGGATGAATGTCACTGTCATATGTGGGCCCAGGCTAAACATAATGCTGGTGGTCCTGGATCAACACTTAATGACAGCATAGAATAACTGCGGCTGTGATTGTCCAGGACTAACAATAAACAACAGTCCAGGATGAATGTCACTCTGTGATGGTCCTGGATCAACACTTAATGACAGCATAGAAAAACTGTGGCTGTGATTGTCCAGGACTAACAATAAACAACAGTCCAGGATGAATGTCACTCTGTGATGGTCCTGGATCAACACTTAATGACAGCATAGAATAACTGTGGTTGTGATTGTCCAGGACTAACAATAAACAACAGTCCAGGATGAATGTCACTCTGTGATGGTCCTGGATCAACACTTAATGACAGCATAGAAAAACTGTGGCTGTGATTGTCCAGGACTAACAATAAACAACAGTCCAGGATGAATGTCACTCTGTGATGGTCCTGGGCTAACATTTTGCGATACCACAAGATAAATGTGATTCTGTGATGCTCCTGGACTAACGCTTTATTTTTTATTGCTAATCCGTTTCAATTCAAATTCACTTTCATCACCTCCACTGCTATCAATGAAGGTGTGATATTTCTGTCTGTCAGAAATAAATTGCCCCCCAACACCACCACTTTCATGTGAGGCGGGAGACTTGCAGCTAATTGTAGCATCGCGTGCATGCGTTGCTAATGCCATAAAGTTTGATTAAAACACACATTGCTAAGGAGTTTTGTCTGTAATATTATTTATGCAAACATGTCTACAGACTCACACTGGCTATTAGCTTGAACATTTTAGTAGTAGGCTAAGCTACCTTTAGGCTAGTTCATACCACCACAAGTCTGCTATTGCACTAGCTGGTCATGCTAGGTAGCCTGTTTTTCATAGGATCAAAGTGCTTAGCCTACAGCCTAATGACAGGCATTCCATCATGTTAAGAGATATAACTGGGCACTAATATTTTTTTTCGTATCAATATCAGACTTGGTAGCTCAACCTTTTCCAAATTTAGAACAGCTAACACACTACCTAGTTATGCTAGATATCATTATTAGATTGTTTTTAGACACATTAACTCTATAATGGTTTTGAAAACGTTCAAGAGGCAAATAATCGTTTTGAGTGCTTAAAACTCTTGGAAATAGGCTCTTACCTGTAAGGCACGATTGTAAAGAATCAAGAATCACACAGTGAAGAATCCACTTGTCTGCGATGCACGGCTAGTAGCTCTGAAATGTGAAATTGGCGGGAGCCTGTTTTTTTCACCTTCACGTCGCACTTTTAATCACATCACAATCCAAACTTGCCACTTATTGGTTGGTTGTAATGTTAATCCAGGGCAAATAACTTCGTTATTGATCCTGGACTGTTAGTTACTTGGTGATATCAGATCGTGCGGGTCCTCAGCTGAAGGTGCACCTGCTTGTAGTGGTACTCAAGTTGATATACAAGTTGACCACCCATGACCAACCAAATTAGTCTGCTTTGGCTTAGCTGATGAAAATCTATTGAAGGGCCTTAACAATGTCAGCAAGCAAATTGCTACAACTTTGTCTTAAATTATTTCAATAATCAGACCAGAGCTTGATTAAAAGTTTGCAATAAACTTTTAAAACAGAGACCTCTCAAGGTCTTTTTTCTGCATGGTACTGTATAAAATGTTGGTGGCTGTGTGAGAGAATGTATAGAATCTATAGGGTGATTGAACTGTAAAGTGCAGTGGTTGGGGCACTGACACAAATGTTCTGTTGACCAGACACGCACGCACACAGACTTACAGTGCATGTGTGTCCATGTTCGGAAATCATCTCATTTAAACATGATTTCACCCCAATTCACTTGCGTGAACATGAGGCTGTGCACAGGGAGTGACATTCAGCACATGAGTACACACACACACACACACACACACACACACACACACACACATACAGTATGCACATGCACACACACACACACACACACACACACACACACACACACACACACACACACACACACACACACACACAGAGGTTCCCACAAACAGCAACATGTGTGAGTGCACTCCAAAAACATGATTGCATGCCTGCCTAATGTGCCTATACACATACACATATGCATGCAAACACACACAAATGTATAAATGTCTTCTGGAGCACATATGCCGGGTGTACACACACACACACACACACACACACACACACACACACACACACACACACACACACACACACACACACACACACACACACACACAATTCACAATGCAGTTGTTTACCCATAGAGCAATATTGCCGACGCATTAGATTGGAGCCCGTCTGCTTCGCCGCTATGGATTTATGCTTCATCACCGTGGCGACTCTTTCAGCGTTGATTATAATTCCCAGAAGTCCTTAATTAAACAGTGTGCATGCAAGGGCTCTCTCTCTCTCTCTCTCTTCCCTCCCTATCTCTCTCTCCCTCTCTCTCAGAGAACGAGTGCGGTGTAGATTTACTGACCCACTGGCTGAGTATGGCAGAACCCCTCCATAAATTTTCAGAGTGCTGCAACACTATTTGTATCCAGACCTGCTGCTTATGAAGCACATTCCTGTTTTGGTTTCTCTCTCTCTCTCTCTCTCTCTCTCTCTCTCTCTCTCTCTCTCTCTCTCACTCTCTCTTTCTCTCATTCTATCTCTTGCTTGCTTTTTCATTCTGGCTCAGCATGCTGAAACCCCAGATTTTAATGGCCTGTATATACAGGTTCTCTTTCCTTAATGTCCAGCATTAGGTACGGCATTGGAGCCATGGTAAGGTATGAGATCTGGCTGTAAAATGTTGTTGCCTTTTAAGTCAGGTGAGGTAGAATCAATGAGGGAGGTTGATTTGCTTTGGCATAATTCTGCCTCCCTAAAAAACAAATTCACATTCACTTTTTTGGCAAATTGAATGGAATGCCTGATTCGAGGCGAAGGTGAGTTCTAAAATGAGGATCCTGTTCGATCCCTACATTTGGGATATCCTCTCGTGCACTATAAAGAGTGAATAACAACCACGTTCAATATGAAGAGCACTATGTAGTAAACGATTAATACCCCAAACACAGCCAGGGATTCTCTGGCCCAGAGAATCTGGCTCTGGTCAGCCATATTAGTGAGTAAGGGTATGCTACTTCTCACACATCTGTAACATTTGTTCTGCTATACTGGCACTAATCCAGACATTTTGTTTACCTATGTTGTTTTCATTGTCAAATGCCTTGCGTGTGTGTTGTTATATGCGGCGGTGGTGTTTTAGGTGGCATGGTTAATATTTAATCCTACATGTAGCTGAGCAAGCAGTTCCCATCTTTTTTTTTCTCTCTCTAAATGGAGGTTGCATAGTAGTTTCAGCCATGGTCACCCTACTGCTATGTTTGTCATTTAGGGTAAAAAATAAGTGTTTTTTTTCTGCTTAGCTTTCAAGGTTTTAAAGACATAAAGTGTGCCAGCTGCCAAGTCAAAGTCAAAAGCATTCGACCTAAACACATGCGCACGTACATAGACACACATGAATGGAAAACACCAGTATGCACACTCACACACACACATAGACACACACACACACACACACACACACAGAGAGAGAGGGATGTGTGCTTTGTGTCATTTCGCCCTTCTGGAAAGCTCTGAGTTTTGGCACTCGAGGGACTGTGTGCTGTGACATATTTAAACGAAGCTTGAGCAGAGGACAAGCTGGCCACCAGAACAAACAAATAAAGTGTGAGTTGGGGGGCCAGAAATAGCCTCCTTCAAGGTTCCCTGACAGTAAAAATTGAGTGCGGAATTTTAATCAACTTAAATCAACTGAGTGTGTATTTATGGTCGGGCGTTAATTGTGCTCGCAGAGGTTAGCTTATCGCTCACGTCAGCATGGGGCAGAGGCTGAGAATCCCTCCACCCCTCCCTGTCTTTGATCATCTACTTCTTCCGTTCTTTCATTCTTTCTCTACCTCGCTATATTTTCTGCATTTTTCATGTAGTTATCCTATTCCTCATATACTTCATCAGTGGCTTAGTCTCTTCTCCACCTCCTCTCTCTGTTTAGGGTAACTGCTTACACATTTCTATCTCTGTCTTTCTCTCTCTGTCTTTCTCTCTCTCTTTTTCTTTTAAATGTCTTTGTGTCTCTCTCTTCCCATGCACCTGTGCTTGACTTGATAACATTGAACTCAAATTTAATGCCCTGTGTCTGTCTGAACAGGGTGCCGTGGAATGTTCCGGAACTCCTTTAAACTCTCCTGAAAGGACGAAACTTACCCCTGCTGACCCCCCCCCCCCCCCCACCACCACCACCCCCTTACCGCTGCATTACTGGTGATCCGGACGATTCCACCCCATTAAACGGCGTGGCGCCCTAAATGTATTGGATTTGCGGGGATAATGCGCCATCTCTCTCTGCTGTAGTGCCGGAGGTGGGGATGTGATGGCGGGTTGGGGGTGGAAGACAGAGGAAGTGTTTATTTTTACCCCCCTAATTGATCTGAGCGCTCACAAAGGACTCATACAGTGGTACAGTTACAGCACAGCACAGCACGGCAACTCAGACACTGGGGCATCCATGTGGGAAATGCCAATCCGAGTGGGGTAAAAATACCCCTCCAAATACCCCCTCCTCAGGCTAAACTGCGATTAGCGGCTCCGCAGTTCACTCGGTGATTGCGGGAACAAGGGAGCCTACTTTATCCACCCCGTTGGCCCCTTTCTGCTCGGCGGCGGCTGGATGACAGAAGATACTGTATGTACTAATCAGAACTAGAGGAACGGAGCAGAAGAACAAATTCTCGCAACAACAATCATGTGACTCCCAAGGTACAAAACAGGAAGCATGACTCACTCACACACTATCCCCTAATGCACTCCTGGGGAGTGGGGGGTTTCTTTGTAAACATGTACAACAATGTGTAGCACAGAGACAATATCCACACAATTCATGCATAAATACAAGCTTTTACTTGTCATATCATTCCTCACAGTAAATTATGACCTATGTATCATTTAATAGTTGTATTTGATAGTTTGTAATTTAATTAATTGCAACAAAATCAAGTCTAAAAAAAACCCCATAATTTCTCATGGTAAAAATATCACACACAGAATCACCATTAGTAGTCTGTTGGTTATGGTTAAAAGTCTCCTGTTTCATCCGGCCTAAATCCCTCTCCTCTCTCCTCCTGTCTCTGCAGGGCTGAAGGCTATCTCCATGGTTGCATGGATGCTGACCCAGAGCTGTGTTTAATGGCCAGGACTCCATCCATGCTGTGTTCATCAAGTGCCACGCAAATGACCAAGGGTGGGGGCACGGGGTAGCTGGCCCCCGGACACAGTAGCGGATGCGAGACAGACAATCACCCCCTTCCCTGTCTCAACAATCCCCCCAGCCCCTGCCACACACTGTAATGCTTTTATTTGGATCTTAACACAGGAGATCCAAACATTGATGGAATGCGCACACACATCCTGCTACCTCCCACCTGCCCACACATACTGCCCAAATCCACTCCACACACACACACACACGCACACACATACACACACACACACACACACACACACACACACACACACACACATACCCAGACATCACCCAAATCAGCTGTGGCGTTGGCACCAAATGGACTTCTTGAATGTGCACAGGCATGTTGTCAACACACACTGGAGGCACCCTGAATGGAGAGAGAGAGAGAGGGAAAGAGAGGGAGAGAGAGGGAAAGAGAGAGGGAAAGAGAGAGTTGAGATAGAAAATGAGAGTGTAATGAATGATCTGAGTTAGAGGGGAAGACATGAAGGAAAGATGATATATAGTGTGTGGGAGACGCAGATAAAGAGAGGGGGAGAGAGAAAGAGAGCAAGACAGAGAAAGAGAGAGAGAGAGAGAAATGAGGGGGAGCAGGGAGGTGGGAAATGGAGCAGTTGGAAGCTCGCCGGAGGCGGGCAAAACATTTGTCACTCCAATGGGAGTCGCACGTATTTTTGGAGATTGGATTTTGTTTTATTGTCATTGTTTTTTTGCAAAAAGGCGAGTCCCTCCTCGTCATACGGTATGTGTATTGCAGAGCAGCCAGGACTTGACACCTGAAATGCACAGGTGTGGCTCATCGAGGAGATGAAAAGGAAGGGTCCATACATCAAAATGTGTCACGGCCGAAAAGGGGGTCACCATTATCTTGGAGAGGGTCGAGAATCGGCGCATGCCACGGTATCAATTGATCGCATGTATTGATTGATACCATTGCATTATGTGTCAACGCTTCATGCCCTTCATACTTTGGTGAACTCCTAAGAGTGACTTGAAAATCTGAGACTCCTTTCGGGTGAACCGTGTGACATAACAGAGGTCATTTACGTCACACGTGACATCAAACTAATGTTTCGACTAATTACGCGTCCTCCGTTTTGATCGGAAGTTCTGAAAATGCATCTGTTTACCTGAAGATGAATCTCCAGCCACAGACAGGGCACTCGCTCCCCATCCATCTCAAGGCAACCTGTTCTCATTAGTCACCATGCTCAAGGAGATGGAGACGGGCCACTGTCCACTGTCAGCGCTGCTAATCCTGCTAATTAATCAACGCAAGAGTCGCGTTCTCAGCATCCCTCAACTCATTCGACAGAGAAAACACAAGTCCGGGACAGAAAAAAAACCATGAAACATCAACAAGTCCTCAGAGGAACTCTATCCTCAGAGGAACTCTATTTCCATCTTGCTTTTCTCTTCAAACCATCTCTACCCTTTCTTGTGCTTTTCTCTGCCTCTCTCTCTCCAGGGCTGATCCTGAGCTCTGAAGCACACTTGAGGAAATGAAAAGGGTCTCATATCCCAGCCTGATATTTAACGTGAAATAATATGCCACTCATTGGGCGTAATTGGCCAGGAAATGCACTGTAATTTGTGGCTGGAGAGCTGTCTTGATGGTCTACAAACGAACATTTACATTTGATGAGCCCTCTTCAGTTAATCTGTCTTCATCCAGAAAATGCTTTTACTTTGTTAAGGAGTCATTTCCAAATGTCCTCCGCCACTCCCCATCACCATTAAAAAATAAATCTGAAATCTTCACCAGTGCACTTGAGGAGGCTTATAGAACCCATTATTATTGATTATTGTTATTATTATTATTATTATTATTATTATTATTATTAGTTTCAGTATTATTAACCTACGCTCTGTGAACGGAAAGCTTCAGTTACGAGCCTGGTGCAGCTTCTTTGTAAGGGAGTGAGTGAGTGAGTGTCTATGTGTCAGATCAGATCCAACATTAATCATGTTCAACACCCTTCTGGATAAACAGTCCCTCTGCTCAGACTGAACACTTAGCGTATTAAACTAAAAAAGCACTGAACACTTCATAGCTTGCACACACAGCTGCTTCTTACAGCACACCTAGTGAAGGTTTGGGTGAGATATATAGGAATACACACATAATTACATCGAATGACAGAGGCAGGATATATATTCAGCAATATTTATCATTATTATTGATTATTGATTATTGATTATTATTATTATTATTATTATTATTATTATTATTATTATTATTATTAACATTGGTAATAGTATTAATGATGTTAATGCTCTTTTTAATGCTCAATATTGTACACTCTGCACATTCATGCCAATAAAGAACATTGAATTGAATAGAATAGAGAGAGAGGGGGGAGAGAGAGAGAGAGTTACAGTTACAGAGAGAGAGAGAGCATTGGCCTGTACCCAAGACATCTTTTCTGGGCTTGTCACTCCTAAATTCCCACACACACTCCACTCAAGGAGGAGGTGAGCTGACTGTTAAGATGGTGGTAGTGGGAGTGGGGACTGTGTGTGTGTGTGTGTGTGTGTGTGTGTGTGTGTGTGTGTGTGTGTGTGTGTGTGTGTGTGTGTGTGTGTGTGTGTGTGTGACATGGGGGGACAGTAGTGGGCAGAATAAAACCCCCTCTAATGGTGATTGGCTGTTTGGCTGTATGCCAGGCTATTGGGGCAGTGAGAATACGCATTCCCCTCTTTGCCCTCTCTCAGGTCAACTGAAGCCAAATGCATGCCTTCCAGGCCTAACAAATATGGACTCTCTGTGTGTGTGCGTGTGTGTCTGTGTGTGTGTGTGTGTGTGTGTGTGTGTGTGTGTGTGTAAGAGAGAGAGAGAGAGAGAGAGAGAGACTGACAGACTGAGTCTAAGTGTTTCTCCACAAGCAAGTATTTGTGTGGTTGTGCGGGCTTTGATTTTGTGAATGTCTTTGTGTGTGTGTGTGTGTGTGTGTATGAGAGAGAGATAGAGAGAGAGAGAGAGAGAGAGAGAGAGAGAGAGAGAGTGTGTGTGTGTGTGTGTGTGTGTGTGTGTGTGTGTGTAGATCATTCTTGTCTAGTGCCATGGATCGGTCAAGCATTATGCCCCTTTCCCACAGTGCGAGAGAAATGATTTTGAGGGGGCATGTGGACCTTTCCACTCTTTTAGGCTTCAGATTGAATTGGGCCTGTGAGTGAGTGTGCGTGAGTGAGTGTGAGTATGCGTGTGTGTGTGTGTGTGTATGTGTGTGTGTGTGTGTGTGTGTGTGTGTGTGTGTGTGTGTGTGTGTGTGTGTGTGTGTGTGTGTGTGTGTGTGTGTGAGAGAGAGAGACAGAGACAGAGAGATTGGACTGTGGATAGGCTCGCTCTCTCTCCCTCTGTGTGGGATTTACAGTGTGGGATCCTCTGGTCTACCACTGAGTGTCAAGTTTGAATAGGCAGGCGTGATGTTGCCGTGTGTGTGTGCGTGTGTGTGTGTGCGTGTGTGCGTACGCCACACAGTGAGTGTGTGGAGACCAACGCCTCTGAACTCTGAAATGGCCGTAGTTTATGTGCTAGATATAGATATGCTAAATTCAAAGATCATCAAGACAAAGAAGAAGAAGAAAGGATTAAAACACACATGTGTGCAGACTAATAATAATAATAAAAAGAAACACACACACACACACACACACACACACATTTAAAATCAAAGCATCTCTTATCATTTAAAGACTTGTGTGCTTCATGAAAGCGTTTGTAACATCACACAGTTGTGTAGTCAGTGAGAGCCACGCGCAGCGACTCACTAAAGTGACGTGTTTCTCTTAATGAGCGGTGGCATTTGTAACTCTATTTAGCTGCTGCTCAGAAGGCACCGACTGCTCAGCATCAGAGGGCCAACGTTGCACCGCATCGCTAAAGTGTGTCAGCTTTCATCTGAGTGCAATCAATTATTTCGTTCTATCAAAGGATTTGGGGTTGGGGGGGGGGGGGGTGGTTGTTGAGAGGAAGAGAGCAGTCCAAATCCCTATTTGGCTGTACATGTCATCACTCTCCTGTTAAGATAGACGGTGTAATAAAGTACTGCATAATTATAGTCTTGTCTATATTATCCACACTGTTTTTATGTGGGTTTAAACGCCCCCTTCTTCTCTCATTCATGTCAAGTCCCTCACAGCTATTTACTCTTTCAAGCGTTTCCAGATCCTGCGCTCGATGTACACTTTACTCTCCGTCTGTGAGGGATGCAATATGGAAGTCCTGTTAATGGGCCAGTGCTACCCTTTCATTATAGAAATATAATATGAAATAAATACACAATTAAATAAATATATAATTTAAACAAACAAATAAACAAGAAACAAATCTCATTCTCCCACTCTCTAATCTACCCAGAGCAGCCCTGCCTCTGTCACTCTGACTGACAACCTTTTGAAATTCTAATTGGTTCAGAGCCAAACTATTGGAGAGTATATCACTGTGCTTTAGGCAACATTTTACTTCTAAACTTTGCTGGATCTATCTATCTATCTATCTATCTATCTATCTATCTATCTATCTATCTATCTATCTATCTATATATATATCTTATCTGTCTGTCTGTCTGTCTGTCTCTTTCTGTCTCTCTCTCTCTCTCCCTCCCTGCAAGCCATGCTCTGTGTATGGCAGCCATATGTGCAGCGCTGCAGTAGCATCCGCACATCTCTCCCATCAACACCAGCCCCTGTCAGCCTCAGTCCCATCCAGGCATCTGTCAAAGGCTGACACGCAGCCAAACAAAACTAACCACGCACGGCCAAACTCAGCTGCTGCTGCTGCTTGCTTTCACACCCAGAGACACACACACACACACACACACACACACACACACACACACACACACACAGGCCCAACCATATACCAAACTTCTAGCCCTATCACATTCGCAAATACAAATAGAAACACACATACACATTCATACACACATCCCTAACATAGCAGTAGGCTAGCGAGAAGACTTCCGCTCTTTCGCTAACACACACATGTATTTATTTATATAAACTGCTATACATATATATTTATTCAGCTGTGTGCTGGAGAACTAGATTTCTAGGCTACTGGAGAACACTACAAATGTTTAAAGTTGCTTGTGACGTGGTATCGCTGTCTCACTGATCAGAGTGAGTTGTGAGTTGAAACTTTTCCTTCTCATATTTTCGGACTACCCTACAGAGCTATGTGAGATGGGTCACAAAATGGATAGAGCTCTGACTGAATTTCATTTGAAATCAAAGCAACTCAAACCAATCTGAGATATCAGCATGAAAGCCTGTGAGAAACAAGCATACAGTGAGATGGCAAGCACAGACACTAGAGAGGAGAATACAAACAAACATATGCTTAAAAGACCCAGAGCTATATCACATCTCTGTATGTTGACATACATACTTCTGAACAGCTTCATATTTGTATATGGAGTAAGCTAACAATGTAAAACTAAGCCATTGGGCTGTGTAAGAATCCACACGCAGGCACGGAAGAAAAGACACGAGTGAAGACATGAGTAAATGGAACAAAGGAGACATGAAGAGAGATGGAGAGAAACAACAACTGGGAAAATGAAACATGTTTTGTGTCTCAGATGTGCAAAAACTTGCAAATAGATAGATATGTATATAGATCGATATATATGTAGATAGATAGATATAGATAGATAGATAGATAGATAGATAGATAGATAGATATATAGATACTTAATTAACCCTGGGGGGAATTGAGGAATTGTTAAATAAATGTAGGGAATTGTAGAAGAAAGATGATGTTAGAGTTGTTGCTCTGCCCCTTCTGCCTTGTGCTAACTACCCTTCGTCTGCCTCCGAGAGCGTGACGGCCCCACCCTATGCCCCTGCGCAGATCGCCGTGGCATGCGTTGGCATGTGCAGAATGGGCAAGTGCGAAGAGAGAGAGAGAGAGAGAGAGAGAGGGAATGAAGCACTCTAGCAGACAGCTTGGCACACAGCACCCGCCCGGGGGGGTCATATCCACCCCTCCCTCTCTCTTTCTCTCTCTCCGTTCCTCCTTCCCTTCCTCCCCCTCTCTCTGTCTCTCTATTGGGTGTGTGACTGGCAGATTCTCAGTAGGGCCACGGGGCGACACGGATGGGCTACCTGGTCATCTGTGGCTCTCTGCTGGGCACCGGCGTGGCACGCGCCAGGCCCCGTCGCACCTCTTTAGTGGCCAGGCAATCTGCTCAGTGAGTTGGCCACCATGCCACACCACCCCGCGCCACACCACACCACACCATGCCACTCCATGCCAGGCCACGCTGACTTCAAGACTCTATCAGTCTCTGCAGCTCGGTGTGGCACCTGAAGCCGCAGTGCAAGCTCCACCACCCCACGGACTGAGCTCACCCACGGCACGTCTTTAGCTCGCCTGGCTGACTAATATGGCCAAACCATCCAGAAATAACTAGTCAAGCAGCACAATATAGTGAAGACAATTGTGTTTTATTCTATTTAAGTTGCGCTATTTAATCAGTTATTCACAAAACATGCACATATAGGTAAATACACTGAATACATATGTATGCCCCATTAAGCATAACAGATGCAGATAACAACGAGGTTATGCTTGTTCTGTAAATGATTCTTCATGGATGAATAAATGAAAAAAATAAGTGAAATAGATACACTAAATCCAGCTATTCATGGTGTACTTTGTTCATCGCCTACGCAAGCATACTTTAATTGTATGTATAGTCCTACAGATAACGTGTGACCTTTACAATGCCATGTCAAGGTTACAGCTGTCACTGACTCATATGCAAACAAAGCCCAATCTCAGCCATAATCATAACAATTACAAACACTACTCTTGTTGCTTATTTGGTTCCTATAGGAGTTGCATTCAAACACACAAACGCATCTGCTTCTCATAGCTGCCCTCAAGTGCCCCCATACCCATGATGACTACTCTCCAGATCTCCACAATGAATGTGAACAATGGACTCTGAGGTTTCTCAGATGCGCTCTGCTGCCACAGGAATACAACCACCTACTGCCTCAGGTCTATTCTTGCAGTCTGCACCAGCATCATGCTGGATACTGTACACCGCATGGAGTCCTTTGTGAGATGTGTTAGGCCCGTTCCGATTCAGATGCGTTCTGATTCTCCAGAGGGAGACCCAGGAGTTCTAGCTCTGAAGCAGGCAAGCGAGCAGTTTAACCCAAGGTAAATGCCTTCTCTGTGGGTTACTTTTTAAATATAGAGAAGGCAATGTGATGTTTTATAATATGAGAATCAGGTTTAGCCTGGTCAAATTTCACTATTCCGGGGAATTGCATGTATTGTGTGGAGTGTCTGGGTGTGTGGAGATTCTTGAAATTAAATAATCTGTGGTAAATACACCATGATTAATGTTTGTGGTGTTTATTTGCCGAGGGAAGAGAAGAGTAGGGTGGGGTGGGGGCATTCCCACAGGAAACTTTTTTTTTCTCCTTTTTTCGTTTCACGGGACCGCTTTTCTCGCTCCTAGCTCTTCACAGATCGGTAACATACATGCCTTCTGCTTCTGCGGCGAGGGAACAGCTGTTTAAATTAAATCCAGCAGACTGAGTGGCAAGTGCGTCTAGACCGACAGGTTTATTGAAGTGATGTAGCCTGTCAGATTGATGGGAGACAAGGCTGAGCGGTGAGATTTTAAAGGGACAGAGTAGCGTTGTTGTTTCTCTCTCTCTGTGTTTGTCTGTCTCGCCAGTGTCTTCAGATCAGCGGGTAATTTATGAACGTCTCGCGGAATGACTGCTTGTCCCTCAAATGGAGTATCCTGTGTTTTTGTGTTGCGCTATCTTCCGATTTGACAGATTCACGAGACTGCGGCAGAAAATATTAGTCTGAACCACATAGCCGAGTTTGTTTTGCAACATAGCTCAAATGTTATCCTGCTTTACAATGAACAGAACTAAAAAAAAAAAAAAAACACAAATATGCTCAACTGTTATTGCTTTGTTCTTTGATTGTTTGTTTTGTGTCTTTCATATGTTTAGTACACTGAACCCACTCTACAGAGCACATAATATGTTAATGAACAAATAAAACAAATTATGCCAATTCTGAACCAGCAGTTCCAGACACAGAGTAAACATTTCCTGCTTGTAGCCAGGGCTTACACAGGGCCTACAGCTACTCATAGCCTACTCGTAGCCTACTCATACACTACTCATAGCCTATTCATAGACTACTCATATACTATTTGATTTCGGTTTTATAGTATATTTAGTATTTAGTATTTTAATATTATGTTTATCTTCTACTGTCTCTATTGTACAGTGGAGTTGTTTACTTGTATATTACTTTTTCTGCTGTAAGTGCATGGGTGTGATGTCTGTATGCTACTGAGACCTTGAATTTCCCCTTGGGGATCAATAAAGTATCTATCTATCTACTACTCATAGCCTACTCATATTCCCTTTTTTGGAAGGCCTTGTCTTGAGGTTGTTACCATTCCCCTCACCAAACGGTTGTGATGTTGCCTTTAACCATGGTGATAGTGCGAGGGGAGGAGGTCAGCACGAGGTGTCATCACGACCGTCACAAAACCTTCACGTTGTGGCGCAGCTCAAGCGACTGTCTCGCTCTGACAGGACTGATTACAGTCGTCCTCCTCCACCGATGCAGCGGCTTTCAGATTGCTGGCCTCCGGTGCCACGCGCGCTTTTGCTCCATGTTATAATTAACTCCCATGCCAAGAGATATTATATATCATCAGCCGGCGTGCTGGCCCGGGGAAAGTTGGAAGTGCACAAGTGGCAGCGCCATTGTTCTGTCTGCCTAATCAGGTCAGCGCTGTGGCAAGTTAAATAACAGTTATTTTCAGGAGGTGCCGCTTTAGCGGTTGCGCAAACAAATCTCGTCACATGTCAACTTTGGTATGCTTTTACGTGTCCTCTCTCTTTCACACCCCTTTCTCTCTCTCTCTCTCTCTCTCTCTCTCACAAACAAACACACACACACACATACACAGACACTTTTTTTGTTGATATTCTTTCCTCCCCCATCTCTCCATCACCAAACTGAGCAATTAGACTCAATCTCTGCCAAAGTGCCGGAGAAGCACTCCGCAATGCATCAGTAAGTGTGTCACTTTGGACAGCGGCTATTGTGCTCCATTATGGCCTTCCCTGCATGACTCACCCGGTGACAGAGGGGGGAAAATGTATCACTCCTCCTCCGCTCCACTGATGAGCAGAGCCACAGGACAAAGACAGACTACTAAACAGCCCCTGACTCTCCGCTCTCCAAAGCCTTTACCACATCGCGTGCTATATTGGCCCATAATCATCATCGGTCAATCATATCCTTTCAGCTATATCACTCACCCAGATCTCAATCTTGTTTCAGAAAAAACATAATCTAACTATTATTGTTGTTGTCTCACCAAACCATCTTTTCGTGATAAGTCTGATGGCTCCGATAAGGATCTTTCTCGCCTATTTTTTTCGCACGTTATACGTTCGTATGAGCTGATATCCACATGAACAGCGATTGCTATCGCGCTAATTAGGCCCACCCACACAGCATCCCAAGAGGGGAGATACACCCCTCCCTCTCCCAAGGTGACTTTAACAGCTGGCCCCAGAGCAGTCCCAGGAGAGCCGCCGGGTAGAGCTGGAGTAAGGGAAGCTGGCCTGAGAACATTTCATGCGCACACATTAATGTACTACCACATTTCGCCTAATTTACTCTATTTAGGGTTTCAGAAAAATGCCTTCTCTCCTTATTCAGTTGTTCAACACAGCAGACAAAGTGTGCCTAGACTGTTTCAAATGGATGATTTTACACAAAATACTTAAGTTCAATTGAATCAGGCTTATTGAATATTGCACCATAAGTGGCAACATGGGAGAGAAATATTTTGTGTCCTGGTCGAATTGAAACTAAGAAATGTCACGGAATGAGCCATCAGTCGAATCAATTTGGGGCCGATTGACACGCAGACCCCTCTCTCACTGGGCCCCATGAAGAATGGGTCACAGTTAAACTGAGAACTTCTCCTACTTCGTCTCCATTCCTCGGAGCTCATTTAGGAGTTGGATTGCATTCGCTGATTGATCGGCTCCTTGAGACAAACTGCACAGATCTGGTCCAAACGATCGCGCCGGCGCTGAATCCTTGGTGAGTCCTTCTTTTGTTTTATAGGCTTATCCTTCATCTTCTGTGCCTGTGTCGGTGTGTGTGTGGATGCATGTCTTTGTGTGTGTGTGTGTGTGTGTGTGTGTGTGTGTGTGTGTGTATTCCTCCGCATATTTTCAGGGGGCTCTGGAGTGTCGGCTAACTCCCAAAAGCAGCACCATCTACATCTCGTGGACCTCACATAACATCGACTTTATGACACCTCTGCTCGTTCAAGCCGTGCCGCAATTGATTGGAGTAATTACTTCTCAAAGTCATTGCGCCAGGTGTCCAAAGACTAACGTTGTCGCAGGCCGGGAGGAGGGCCCGCATTAAATCTCGCCCACGCGGAACCCTGGGAGCCCTCCGTCTCTTTCCCTCCCTCCCTCTCTCCGCATTCAACTGGACAAGACAGGCATTAGTCCAAAGCAAGGGTCAGAGATGGCCAGAGAGGCCTGAAATCTCTCCACCCCCCTCTCTCTCTCTTTCCATTTTTTCCATTTGGGAAGAAATGGTTTGTGGGTGAGGCAATTGTGAGAATCGTGTTTAACTGGTGATACAGACTATTAAGACTAACATTGATCTTGAACATTTTTTTTTCTTCTTGATGAAGGGGTTTTTAAAAGTAAAAATCTCTCTCTTCCATTCTCTCTCTCGCTCTCTCTTTCTATGATTGCCTGAGTTGTTCTGAACTTCTCTCAATTAGTGGCCCTGGCTGCTTATTTTTTTGCTCCTCCCCCGACTTTGTGCTTGGCGGCAGGCACCCCTTTCTGCCTTTACCCCAAATTACCTGCCGTTTCAGAGTCACAAAAACGAATTCGCCTCTGTTTACCAGTGAGTATGAATAATGAAAGTGACAAATGAAATCACTCAAGAGTAATAGTAGTAGAGGGCATTAAGCTCGGTTTCGTTAGGCTTGGATAGTTTTTGTAATTATGTTTTTTTTGTCGTACTTCGTTTATTCCCTCTCCTTCTCACAGCTCTGTTTTCCTTCTACAGACCATGAATTGCCCAAAATTACCCAAGTCTATATTGGAAATGGATTCTCTGGCAAAATGAATTATTTGTCTTGTGTTAGTTTTGACAATGACTTTGCAATTTTGCACTTTTTTTATTTTGTCTCTCTTTCAAGGTGACCTTGTACTACCTTTATACTTTGTGATTCTTTATATCATTACAAAATGTTAAGATGAAAAGTTAAGCTTACCCACACAAATGAACCTCTTATATCATTAACAGTGGTGCTGAGAAATAATTGTTGGATGCAGTAGCAAATTATCAAAACGTTTTCTTAGCTACAGAGTATCTGCTGAATATCTTGAATAAATAATGATATAAACTTTTTATTAGGGGGTTATTGGAATGTTTTGTTAATCATTATTAATTCCCAGAGATTTTATGAGCATGGTAAGTAAGAATGGACCCAACTACAAATGATGGCAATGTATGTGAGTAATATATCAAATGATGGTAATGTATGTCAGTATTATATCAAATGATGGTAATGTATTATATCTTATGTGATACTTGTCTCTTCAGCTGTCACCTTCATATCATTATGTTAAAAACAGTGTTGCTGTTTGTAGTGGATAGTGCTTAATGTAGGCTACTGTATCCCAATCTGAATAAGTCAATATAATGGAGCTGTTCAATGCATGTATGATGAAGAACGTGAAGGAGCATAACTTGGCCTTCTTTGTGCTCTCTCTCTTTCTCTCTCTATCTCTCTCTCTCTCTCTCTCTCTCTCTCTCTCTCTCTCTCTCCTTCCAGACAGAGTGCTTGAGATAGACAGCTCCCCTCCTTAACTGGTCAATTAGGATGTCCGTTAGTGACAGTATCCGGAGGAGGTCGGGCGACCCCCGTCAAAGGCGTCCATCGACCCCCGGCCGCCTTGCCCGCCAGCCCGCCAGACGTCACGCCAGGCGGAGAGGAGGGCGTGTTGCCGCGGGAGACGGGCACGTGTGGCCCCGACCTGGTGGCCCGTCTCACTGAGGTCTTGGCTAATGATGACAGTGGATGGGTCTGAGGCTCATTAAAGATATGATTTACCGAGACTCATTTAAAGGCACTCGGAATACTGTGTTTAATGGCCGGCCATGTCACAACCACCATTTCCATATTTCCACGTAGAGAGAGAGAGAGAGAGAGAAGTGAAAAGTGAAATTTTTTGGATAAATAATAAAAAATAAATTTCTTGTAGTCTTGTTTATTTCTCCTATATCTCATGGAATTCATGAGGGGTGTTAGTTGTATGTGTGTGTGTTTGTGTGTCTGTGTGTGTGTGTGTGTGTGTGTGTGTGTGTGTGTGTGTGTGTATTTACTCTTCTTAATGGTATTTCAGGAAGTACTGTAGGGTCAGTCAATCCTTCGATATTTGATGAGGCATAACATTTACACAATACAGAAATTCTTATAGTACGTCAAATTCTCCCATTTAGAGACATTCCAAATGTTTTCAGTTAATAAGGCGATCCAGATAATCACTTTGCACCTCTGGTCCACTCCCTTCTATTTATTTTAGCCATTCACTGGGGGAATCAAATTTCAAGGCATTTTAGGATTTACATATAAAGTTTTGACAAGAATCTCCAGATCTACAGAAAGTACTTCAGAAGGTATTTTTTTCTGATCAATGCCAAGCTGCTCTGTCCACCTTTCTACTCCCCATCCCTCCTTCCCTGCCTCCTTCCACCTCTTCTCTATACATCCTTTCCATTATTTCACTTCTTTTCACAGGGTGCGAAGTCAACGTTCCCTTTTGACCGACATGCTGATAACACCGACAGGTGTTGCAGGGGACTCTCTGTGCCACGTCCTGATCGTCCTCTCATAGAGATGAGGAACCTGCAGAGCCGGGACCCCCCCCTCCCTCCCTGCCCCTGCTCCTCAGCAGGAGATGCCACTGTGAACACACACACTCTGCTGGTGACGACAGACTGGGGCTCTGGAGCAAATAGAAATGGACAGTAATAGGCACTGCAGCGCCGCAAGAGCTCACAGAGATTTAGTGCCATCGGAAGGGGATTTTTTTTTTTTTGCTCTGGGCTCTGCATGGAAAATGCCGCTCGCGAGCAGAAAGATAAATGGTGATGAGGCCAATCATTGTCATCAGTCATCTCTGTAAAGCCATCTCAGATGCAGTTAGAGTCAAGTGGCTTGACACGACTAATGTCTTTGTGCGAGATAAGTCATTTCAGGACTTTTGAGATCCTATTTTCTTTTCTCCAGGAATATGTTTTTTTTATAATGCCAAGAAGTAAAAATGTGCTTAACATAAAATAGTTCAGAAGTAATAAAAGCACTTCAATCAATATAATGTGACATAATTGATGTTATAATGGTAATTTTGTCCAAAAAAAGAAATAGGCCACTTCTTCATAGAGGTGATAAAGAGATGTCTGATACAACAACAATCAAAACACTTTTGCCGTCAGTGGAGAAACAACTAATTGCTAAAAGACATCCCAAAGACAAACCTTGCTGTTTCAATTCTTTAATGCTGCAATGACGGTAGCAGTCTAACTCTGCAGGAACCCTGTGAGGAAAATAAAAAAGTCTTTGTACACCAACTAAGCTGTGGGGGGAAAAGCTTTAGCTTTCTTTTCCAATTAGTAGGTGCCTGGAGAGCCATCTGAGCAGCGCGGGGCTAACGAAAGCTTGGGGGGAGCCAAGAGATTGGGCCCTGCCCTTGCTGCCACCCTCGGCTCCCTTTGTTCTGCTGTTCTGGGCTGACCAAGGCCATCGCTGCTGCAGTCTGGGTCTCCGCAAGCCAAGCCTATCGAGATATGTGGGTCACAGACATTCCTGAGACGAGATATCTGGAGCAAAACACAAGAAGAGGAAGAGGAAGAAGAAAAAAATGAACAAGCAGAGGTTCTCTTTTTCTATTTTGTTCTTATTCTGTCTTGCTGCTTTTGTGTCTAATTAGCTGTTACGAGGGAGAAGGCTAAAGTGGACATCTTCCACTGATGCTGCCAGATGTTATCTGAGATTTCAGCCCGGAGGGAGGCAGTTTGTTTACAACCGAGCAAAAAACATCTCGCTTTTGTCTCGGCTCCTATTTTTCTCAGGGGAGGGTTTTGCCGTACAATATTTCTTCTCTCCACCCTCTCCCTCCCCTTCCCTCCCCTTTGCTCACCCCTTCCATTTTCATCCTCATAATCCAACTAGCCCCCTTTAATTGTCGCTTTCAACTGTGTTAAAATCTGATCCTCGGAAATGCAACAGATTATACCAGACAATAGGCTCTCAGAACAGGAGTGGCCCTAGGACGGGGCCTTGTTGCACCCCTTCATTCACGTGAGCATGAACTTGCCACAGAAATACTGATGTCAGCGCGTTACACACAGAGAAGTGCACTCAACACGATAAATTAATATTAATGGCGTGAGCCAGAGTCGCTTTATGGATCCTCTCCTCTCCCTTCAGCCAAGTTAATCCGACAGCTATTACAGAGGCAAACACTTATCACCATGCAATTGACACAAAACCCATTTCTGAAATGATTAATTAGCTCCTCACGTGGCATCATGCTGAATCTGTCTTAATCAAAGTTGGGTAGGAGCCGTTGAGCAAAGAGGTTGGCTCTATATGTTACGGGTTGTGGGCAAGACTCACATGTCTGTGTCGGGGAAAAGAAATGGGAGGAGGAAGAGGAGGAGGAGGAGGAGGGATGGGGTGTAAAAAGAACAGTGTGTGCATTTTTACACTCGTTTCCCAGAGTAGGATTAAAAACATTGGGTCGATGGCTGTGGAGCTGAAAGCGGGCAGGCGCACACCACACATTCCATAACAATACCCCGTGTTCGGTCAGCCAGGGATCCACCTTGCCCCTCCATTAATTGGGCAGAGCTATATCTCCGAGCAACAGATATAAAGTCGATCTCCTCGATTAGTGAGACAGACCTTGGAGGCGCAAGGCGCAAAAGCAGGTGTAGTCACCGACACGGAGACAGCAGGACAGCCTGGCAGACAGACAGACAGGGGAGTGGCCAGCTAGGCAGCCGATCTCACTCACACAGACCTCTTTTCATTTTTGAAGATAATCAGAACATGACACAGCTACACAAAGGGGAAAAAAACACTCAGCAGAATCAAAATGTCTGCTCAAACATTACACCAAAATAGCCGTGTCGGAGGAGCTCTACATGATTAAAATACTTATTAGTATCAGCTCAGAGTCCAAAGACCAGATGTAGTGTAATTGCAAATAAACCATAGCAGACAATACAGCGGCCATTGTGTAAAGTTTAAGTGCCTAATCTGCTATTGTGCTTCCCAAAGCAGAGAGAAGGGGGTAAAAACAGTCATCACATTACCATATTAAAAGTAAATGTGTTTTGTGAAATGTCAATCCAATTAACTGGTTTCAATTTCATCCGCCGCCCAAACGAGGTTCTTTTATAAGGTTGATGCGCTGTAAAGGACGCGTTTCGGTAAACACAACGCCCACGGACCATCCTACGGGGACCATTAAAGCCGGGGCACTAATGAAACAGCCCGCAAGGAGCCCATGCAGAGAGGAAGAGAATGAGAGAAAAGAGACGGAAAGAGAGAAAGAGAGTGGGAAAGAGGGAGTCCTCAGCTCTCTCTCTAGGGAGACAGGGGAGACCCCAGACTCACTGTAATAGCCAGGGGTGACCACCACCCAGTCACAGCTTGGATATTGGACAAGCTAAGTGTAACAAGGTGATACATAGGAAGGGCCAATGGGCCAATCACAGTAGCCTGACTACGCCACCCTAAAGCCTAATGCGTCAGGGAATCTTTACGAGATTGTACCGCTTTCAGGTTCGTAACTACACAGTGGAGACACGAATTCCAGGAAAACAATATTTATTAAGACAAAAGGTTGGGCAGTGGGGATCTGAGGGTGGCAACTATGGATATCCACACCAATATTTTACATGCAAGCATCAAGAAAGGCTCACCTGTTACACAGCAAAGGTACACCGCAAAGCGATAAGCAATACACAGTGCTTAGACTAGCCCCCCTCAGAGCCACCTCCCTACTAAATAAACATAAAAGTTACAAACAAAAGGACAAGACAGGCAACACAAAAACCAAACACAAAATAACCAAAGCAAAGAAAAGACAAGACAAGACAGCAGCACGACCCATGTTCCCCATCAGCATGACCGTGCTGCCTAAAAGAACAGAACACAGAAGATTAAACAATGAACACCACAATATACATAACATAAAAAAACAAATGTTTATGGGGAGACAGCATACCTAACGGTAGCACAGACAGGGGGTACACCAGTGGAGTCTACATTACTACTGCCCCTCTTAAGTAGCACTCCACTGGTGCCAGATTG
The DNA here is from genome assembly GCF_046254945.1 of Alosa pseudoharengus. Taxonomy (NCBI): domain Eukaryota; kingdom Metazoa; phylum Chordata; class Actinopteri; order Clupeiformes; family Clupeidae; genus Alosa; species Alosa pseudoharengus. The sequence continues at coordinate 33,530,157 of NW_027468640.1, forward strand.
ATTATATGCCCCGCCCCCTTCATTAGCACTTGCAGGTGCTATGGTAAATAGCAGGCAGAGAAGGTCTACCTGCTACATAAGCAATTGACAATGCTATCAAAATGCAAGCCAAACATAGTGTTGGATCTACATTGTTCATGTGTCTACTTGCAACAATTGAGGGGGCAACTGCAAAGCAACAACCAAAAAATTAGACTGAATGTTGAGTTGACCACACCGACACACATCTACAGGTATGAACATGCATTTACAGCATGCTCTACACTTGAAGCAACTAAGAAGACAACCTCCACTTTTATGTTAGGTCTGGATGAGGCCCTCTGCTGAGGGTCATACTGAAAAACACAGGTTGTATAGCATGTAGTAAAATTATAATTAGTAACTATACTTTTATTATATAGGCCTACTAGTTACTCAAAACAAAACCAATAACACACAGTGTGGATGTAGTGTGTGGACACACTGCAATGTATAACTCATTTGGACACACTGCAATGTATAACACATTTTCACATTTCCACACTTCACTTTGAGCATTTTAACAGTTTTTTCATTCTGATGAAGAGAATTGCCATGAGAAATAAACACAAGCAAACTGCCTATGTCCAACACAGACATAGCGCTTTGGGTGGGAATTTGTGGGGCTGGTGATATTTGAAAGTAATATTTTCAATCTGTCCAGATGCTCCAGCGAGAGGCCCAAGAGTGAATTGGCCTTGAGTCTCCTTATTTTGCCCTTTCAAACATGCAATCTACAGTATGCTTGCCACAGTGGCTTTCTAGAAGCATACTTCCCTATAATGCTTGTATTTTCACCTGAAGCCATGAGTGGTAAAATGCAAAAAAAAGAGGAATTGTTGGAAACCGTTTCTATGGTACAGCCCCTCAGTGAAGGTAGAGAGGGAGAGGTGGATAGAGACAGAGAGAGAGAAACAGAGAGAGAGAGAGAGAGAGAGAGAGAGAGCATATGTTCATAACAGGCCTGAATATATTCATTTTTTACCTCCCTTCATCTGTCAGGGCTGCGCTCGTGCCTGGCTAATGAGTGCTTTAATTAGCTTTGACTCGCTCCGAATGCTCCAGGTCATTCCCAATTGAACCCCTGGTCTGGGATCTCGCCCTCCTGATCTCCCCTCGTATCCCAAGGGGACCTGGCTGTAAGGTATCCCCAGGGAGGCCAGAGACCAAACCATTCCCATCTCCTTTCATGCCTCTCTCTTTCTCTTCTCCCTCGCTTGCTCTTTCTCCGTTCTTAGCCCTCATTTTAGTTTCATTTTTTTTTTTTTTTTTGCAGATTCAGACCCCATTTCTTTGTCCTCCATTCAAGTTAACAAAGTCAAGTTCAGGTTGGAGCGCAAACCAAATACTGCATCCACGTTTTACAAAAAGGAACAAATTAGTGGGGATGCAGTACCTGAATTCGAGAGTCTTATCACGCTGATGTACCTCTGGCAAGCCAACGTCAAATTCACACAAATTCACAGACAGACACACCTGACACCACGTCGTCTTGACAAATGAGGAGGTTGACGTGGATGTATCTGCCCTCTGCGTACAGGCATTACATGATGGAGGTAAGTGGCATTCGCTGCGGTCCTTATGCTTCCATTTCCATAAATGACATTCTCCTCCACAAACATTACGAAACGACAACACTTCACCGCTGTCTTCTCCAGAACAGCCAAAGCATGTCTCTCCCACAAAATAAAAAATCAAATAGGAAAGAGAGATGAAAAACCACCTGACCACCGTGGCACAGCACATCTATCATTTAAATTGGTAAACTTATTTTTAGATGCAACACTCCTTTGTTTTATTCTCCCTTTTCCTTCTTAATTCATTTATTTTCCTCCGTCCTCTCTCTCTCTCCCTCTCCTTCTTTCCTCTGTTCCCTGTTGAAGATTATTTATCTAAACACTCCACTCTCTGAGAGTGCATTCGGTGGCCCTGAAGCTATTTTCCACTTGGGCAACCGTGAAGTCATATTGACACTAAACATATGGTCGGCCCTGTTTGGAGATACACTTCCAGACTTGCAGAGTTTCAGTTGTCTTAATGAATAATACCATGGTGGATTCGAGCGGCAGCGATAGCTGGGAGATTTTTTTTTTTTTTTTTGCACGGCACCAACAATGCCTTCATGCATGAATTAGCAGTCTGCATTTTCATTTCAACATGGAACCAAGAGACATTACGCCTTCCTCTTTCATTTTTCACCAAGGAAACAACAGAGAGAGAGTGCAAAAAAAAGGGAGAAAAAATTACTGAAATGTACTGAAGAAATATTATACCCTATTATTAACTTCCTCTATATTACATATCAATTTTTACATTATACGAGACTGTGCAGCTTATATGAGCTGGTGCCATGGTAACAGCCTATCGGTGCATTAACAGGAATGCATTGGCTCATGCAGAATGAAATACATATTTTACTAGATTGCTTCATGGAGAAGGTAAAATAATGTCTTTGTTGTGTAAGGCACAAAGAGCCTGCAAGAACAACGAGATGCTCCTGTTCGCATCTTGCACATACCGCTCAAGCGACCGCAGCGTTAAGTGACAGACCAGGTAAAGAAAATAATGAACAGCCACAAATAGAGCCAAACGCAGTACGCTCAGCTAAACCTCCATTCGTTCGTCTTAGGCAGATGGGGGGGGTGGGGGGCAGAACACTGCCTCCCACGATGCACTTGGTTGACGTGAGTGATGGGGTCTGGGGAATAGAGATGGGGGTAGGGGGGTAAAATGGAGGGGGAGGGGGGCAGGGGGTAAAATGCCCTCTGGCACGTTTTGGGGGTGTTCCGCATCTTGGGAGCCATGATCAGGTAGCGTATGTTGGAGGATGGCGAGGAGGCAACCGAGCCAGAGAGGGTTCACGGGAAGGGGAGGAGGAGGAGGAAGAGGAGGAGGAGGAGGAGGGGGATATGCTCTCCAAAGGCCCCATCAAAAAGTGGCCCCTGTGACACAACACTGTGCCATCATTATGTTTGAGATATTATGTAGCGGTGTTTCTAAAGTGCAATTATGTTATATAACATTATATGCTGTTCAATTATATTTTGACATATTAAGACATAAGCTCTATGGTACGTCTTAACAAGAGTCAGATAACTACTGTCAGATGGTGGACATAGAAAGAGATACAAATCTTGAAATTCATGTTCCAATGCATAATAAGGATGATTAGACAAGCTCAGCTTGTACTGGCTTATTTATGAGATGGACTAATTGTTGTCCTTCATACCAGAAATCCCCCCAGATGACTTGGAAAAAAAAAGCAAAAAGGAAAAACTGTTCTCTCTGGCTGAACAACAAGAGATTCCTCTCTCCCTCACTTTGAATTGTGACTGTGCTAAACATTTGTTTGCCACCACGTGCACGCCACACTGCAAGAATTAGCATGTCCAGTGGGCGGTGTTCAAAACTAAAACTTTTACATAAGTGCACACCAGTGGGTGGATGCGACGGGCTGTCCATTTGATATTAAATGCGGTGACCGCTATAGTAATTACCTTTACCTGCAGAGGAGGCAGAAAGAAAGAGAAAGAGAGAGCGAGAGAAAGAGAAAGAGAGAGTGCTCGGCGTGTTTGCTTGCGTGTGTATTTGTGGAGGTGAAAAGGTGTGCTTGGTGACAGATGGATTGAACCCGGTCCAGAGTCCCCCGTCCAAGACACACAATCCTCTCAGGTGCTCTGCCCGTCCTCCAGGCCAACGCCGCAAAGTCACACACAGTGCAACACGCCGGCCCACACTCCTCATGTGGCTGCGCGGCCACATATGGCCTGCAAGATGTGTTTAAATGCACTGGCAAAGAAACGGCTTTGGCAGAGGCCCTCGCACCCTTCACATTAGCATTCCCAGCATCTTGATAAATGTTGCAAAGGAACTTGGCAGCAAGACGTTTTTGAGATTTCATTTGATTGAAGGTTGATGTTTCGTTCAATTCGAAAACTTGAAATGTATCTGCGTTGGTGTGGCGGGGATTGTTGATAATTAAATGGATGACCTTGGATTTGGCTTCATTTAAGCACTACAAATAGGAAGAATTGCAGCTACATTTTGACAGCAATTCTCTTCCTCTCATTAAATGTGCACCTGAGAGCTGAGAAAACTCGCTTTCTCCCTCAAAATAGCCATGATGTGTTTTCTGCACCATTTAATAACTTTGTACCCAGGGACCCTGTTAGATTTACAATCAAGCCGTAAACATGTCATGCTATCGCGGCCACATGATCACCATATAGAGCAGTGAGAGTAAGTAACACTGAGAAAGTTTTGCTCTAATGAGCAAAAGTAAATAAAGTCAGCATCGTTTTCCCTCCACAGTTTCCCTCCCTCCCTTCCTCCCTTCCTCCCTCTCTCTCTCTCTCTTTCTCTCTCTCTCTCTCCTGGCTCTGCCTCCCTCTCTCTCGCTCGGCCCAAAATCAGACGTGTATTGATGGGTGAGCGGCGGCGACGGGTGGTAATTAATGCCCAGGTTATATTGAGGGGACGCGGACAAGCACGTGATCCATTTATCAGGAGCCCGAGTGTGTGTTTGTCTCCGGCCCATTGAACCCGCCGCCAGTGTCTCGCCGGGCCGCATCCTAATTACTGCACACACACACACACACACACACACACACACACACACACACACACACACACACACACACACACACACACTAAGACACACAGGTACACACACACACGTGCTGGCCTATTCGTGGAGGGGAAACGTGAGGAGATAAAACAAATTTAAAAGTCAAGTGCAGTGCTGCAGTGCTCTGTGTGTATTGTTTTTGGCCCACACCTGACTCTCTTTCTCCCTTTTCTCTCTCTCTCTCTCACACACATTATGCATGAACACACATAGCTATCATATCTCTGACCTTACCAACAGAAATGCACAATCACACACACACACACACATTCACTAATATATACAGTAAATCAGTGTTACCAACACCAACCTATATAAACAGTTTATGCTGAACAGTGACACATGACCACGCAGACATACACAATCACATGCATAAAGACACACACACACACTTTATTGAAAACAAGTCAGTCGGCCTTGCTTGTGTGGTCAGTCGGGAAGTTTTCCACGTTCTGTGGGAGCCGGAGGAGATGAGCTAGCCCCTGCAGACCCCTGGAGGGGAGACACAGACGAGCACAGCAGCGGAGAGAGACAGAGAAGAGAAAACAAAGACAGAGAGAAGAAAGTCAAACGGATGACAGAAAGAAAGAAAAAAACAGAGCTTTTCCCTTGTTCTCCCTCTCTTCCTTAAATCCCGCCTTAATGATTTATGTATGGGGTGATGGACAGGTGCCGTCAGCAGGCTCCGAGTCCTGCTAGTGAGATTACAGTAGGCCTATAGAAGAACGGGACTCAATCTCTTATTCAGTCCTGACAGAGCTGAGGCCAACACTGACCTATAGCAGCACACTTACTGACATTCCTTCACAACTCACAAACATGGCATATAGGCTTAGATAGATATACATAGAAACACTCACAAACTGTCACACACTAGTCAAAACAATGGTCTCATGGGGGCTATAGGCCTTACTCTGGGAGTTTATCTTTACATTATCTTTTTCTCACACATGTCGAGCCATTCTTTTTATTTTCCTAGCTAAATAAAGGTCGAAAAGCAAAAACAAAACAAGGCTGGTCTACATTCCAGAGCAATATACTCTTTTACTGTTTGCTGTCTCAATCAGCTAGTGCTACCTTGGCTCAACCAGCATGGAAATGAGTTTGGAATGTTGAAAATGCTAAAATCATCTCCACCCACACTAGCAACGAATTCCAGCATGGTATGACTATAGACACAGAAAAAAAATGTCTGGTTCTAAGAAACGTAACATAAACAAACGTGTCTCGATTTCCTATTTAGGCCACACAAATATATTTCTGCAGGTACTGTCATACACACACACACACACACACACACACACACACACACACTAATAGAGGAAAAAAACACATCCAAGACATCTCACAACCACACACACACACAAACTCACATACAGCAGCAGCAAGCTGAACCAAGCTGTACCGCACTGTTTTTTTTTTTTTTTTTTTGAGATGGTTATTAGCTGATACATGTTTCAGTGGCACTAAATTGCTCAAAATGCTGGCTGCATCTACCACCGCTTGTTAAAAGGGAGAGAAAACCAGGGGTAGGGATACACCCTGTGGACTTTTTTATTTTAAAGAAGGGCGTGTGTGTGTGTGTGTGGGGGGGGGGGGGGGGCATTTTCTCTTTTTTAAGATATCAACGATATTTAGGAGACTTTAGAGAGGGTGTCCTAGATGAGTCTGTGTGTTAGAGGATGGGAGATGAGGGGGATGCGGCTCTAATTGAAAACATAAATGTCAAAATGGAGGAGCGGCAGAGAGAGAGAGAGAGAGAGAGAGAGAGAAAGAGGGAGATAGAAGAGAGAGAGTGGGGAAGGGGGATAGCATGCCATGAATACCAAAAGCGCTAATTATCATCAGGGCGTTTAACTCACAGAGGCACACGGGCCAATTAAAACTGGACATGAATAAGTGTGTATGTGTGTGTGTGTGTGTGTGTGTGTGTGTGTGTGTGTGTGTGTGTGTGTAGTGTGTGTGTGTGTTCGTATCTGCGTTAGGTCTCATTTGTCCTCA
>NW_027468640.1:33541802-33584709 GCF_046254945.1 Alosa pseudoharengus
ATGTCCATACGAAGTTCATGATTTCCATTAGAAAGACACAGTGGCAACTGGAAGAAATGGCAATCACCCTCAGATGCCTGTGTGATTTATGCACGTAGTGCTAGCAGTATGTCTGCAGTCTGTTTGTGTGTGTGTGTGTGTGTGTGTGTGTGTGTGTGTTGGGGGTGCGTGAGTGTGAAAGAGGAAGAAGATAATGATGGAAATATAAAGACATGAATTGTACATTGTGTATTTGTCCATGACTTGAGAAATGAAGAAAGGGCATGAAGAAAGTAGAGCATCAAAGAGCAAGGGAAGCAGGTCAGAACAAAATATGAATTAAATTAAGAAAATAACAGTAACAACCAACCATTAAAATGTAGATGAGAAAAAGATTGAAAAGCAAAGTAGAAAGAAAAGAAAATACATGTACACACAGTTGCTGTATTCCATCTCCAAGTCAAGTCAGCCACAAGGTCAAGCCTGTGTGTATATATCTTATGTAGTCATTTAGAGGCATTCAAATCACTTTCAGACCTTGGCTGCACCTTAATGTGGCCCAATCTCATTTGATCCCCTGCAGGCTCCGACATGCAAGCAAAAACACCTCCCAGCCTCCAAAGCCGCCGTGAGGAGAGAGAGAGAGAGAGAGGATGAAGGGTGAGGGGTGGTGGTGGGGAGGCTCTTCCTAAACTGCGGGGGCCGCCCGGCTTTCATTTGTGAGGGCAAACGGCTGTGGATGTGTGGGGTGACGGAGGTGAGGTGGAGATGCCTGCTGTGGGGTGGAGAAATAAATAAATCTAAATCAACGTATGGAAAAGGATGGAGAAGTGAAGCCGCTGACTCATTTCTAAGACCCAAGTGGTGTGAGGAAGAATGCTGTAGCAGGCTGACAGGATTAGACTCCCATATGCGAAAGGTAAACATACTGTACATACATCTGTTCCTTTATTGACATGGTTGACAGGATAGATGAAATTACCAAGATTTCAACAAAAAAATCAAACCACATCACTGAGAGAGACAGGTGAATAGTCACCATTGATTTCATATTTATTATTTACTTTATTTATTTACAGTTTGATTGATTGATTGGTTGATAGGGGTACAACACTTGTGTAAATGGGCAACACTAGCTAACATAACTTGCTGGACCTTTACTTCTGCTTGATGTAGTAGATGCGGGTGTGTACGTATTGACATAGTGTCAGTCACAGTTACTCTCTCACACCCCCACATCCCCACCCAACCCCTGTGGCCTTCAGGTGGTGCAGTGTGGGCTGGATGGATGGGATAAGAACAGAGTTAGCATTAGCTCTAACAGCTTAATCCCTTAGCAATCTGATTAGCGGGCTGACAGAGACAAACCCGATTATGGTGGTCGGCCTAATGGATGAACGTTCACTTTGGTGGTAATGAGCCTTCTCTCCCTCTCCCTCTCTGGTGCCCCCCCCAATCCCAATCCTCCCCCACCTTTATTATGCAGCCCTTGCCACTTAATCTACTAAACCCCTCTTCTACTGAACTTTTTACCCCCCCCCATAAATGCACAAATAGGCTGACACCAGACATAATTTCACTGCATTTCTTACTTCCAGTAACTATATGCATGTGACAATAAACTTCCTTGTATCCTTGTATCCTTGTATCCTCTCAACCTCTGTCATTCTCCCACAGACATGCTAATTGGGCTAATCCTTGGGGCAGTCTTGAGACGAGTGTTGGTGGAAACGTATCTCTCCCCATCTGGGTTGGAGTTGCAGGGGTCCAGAGGTCCAGCTTGTCATCCCTTTTAACAGTGAAAGAGAGGTGAAGAGAAATACAAACTTAAAAGATAAATTATGTGTGTCTATGGAAACTCTCATCGCTAGAAAACATTGCTGGACCAGTAATAAATGAAAGCATGGGGGCAAAACATAGGGGCAATATGAACCTAAAGAATATTTCCAATGAGGTGAAATTAGTCCGTCTGGTCCATTAGTGCGGTCTAACAATGTCAGGAAGTGGAACTCGCCACATATAGACACCCACATCCACACAATCCCATATAGAAAATAATATACATTATTTAGGTTTTACATAAGCGCAGAAAAATGCCCATGTTGGGGATGTTAGGAATGTGCTTAGCTATGCCTGTACTTCCCATTGCCTCCTCATACTTCCTCATAAATGTTTCCTTTGAGACATGGCTGATGAAGGCCCCTCACCCAGACAAACAAAGAGTGGTTTGTATATAATAACAGTTATGGATACACACATTCAAATGTTTCAGAGAAATGTGTATTTTAGGTGGAAAAGTATTAACAGGATATTAACTGAGGAATGCTGAGCCAAAAAACATAAAGACTGACAATGTTCCGAAAACAAATGTAAGTGAAAATGACATGCGGAATGATGTGGAAAGAAAACTGACAGTTAAGGAAGGCAAATGAAAGCACACAATGCCTAGAATGCCTTCAACCCACAATAAACAACAGGTTCAATATTTGTTTTCAAATTGATGTAAATAGAAACAGATAAATAGAGATAGATGGACGGACGGTATATTTGCAGTGGGTAAATTCATATTTTACGGTGTCATAAACTCAGATTGTTGATGTTTTATGAACTATTGTGCAAGACTGTAAACATCCAAGATGTGGGAACCCCCTTAAAAAGTCCTCAAAAAAATAATACAGTATAAATATTCAAATATCCAGCTTGTCCATTAATCCAATAATGAGGGAACCAGAATGGCAAAGTTTGATGTACCATCAAACCCTTGGGCTGAACTAATCAAAGGGCCATTAAATATTTCTGTATGATATTAATACTGTCATGTTGAACAAGGGCTCTATTTCACAAAGTATGACTGCCAATAATTCAAAAACTATGGGTGTAATTTCTGCATGTTATTCAGCTCGATATTTCACTTTTTGCCATTTATGAAAGGAATTATGAAGTTCCTTTCATGAAAGTTTAAATCCTGATCTTCTGCTTTTGATTCCATGACAAGGGCAGTTTCAGCAAACTTGCTTTGACAAAAATGGTCCTGTTGTCACCATGAAATAATGTGTGTGCTCTTCTAGCTAATGCATGCTAGTTTACATTGACATGGAAACATTAGCCTACTGTTTATCATGTAGGCTTCCCAGATCCAGGTAAAATCGAGAGGTCCTGGAACCAAACAAAATTTGAGTGTACACCTCATGTAGAATTATATTTGTGCAATGTAATTTTTTTTATATAATTTACTTTAACAATCATTTCAATGCCACATCAATGGTCCTTTTCGTCAGTTTTCAATAAATTAGGTAGGCCTACTTACTTAGTGCTAAATTGGTGATCAGTTTGTTAAAAAATTGGCGAATCGGGGAAATCATTTTTCAAATATCTATATTTAAATATAATCAATCTTGATGCTATAATCATGAACATTTGCCCAAAAGGGCCAAAAATATGGCTTGGCTTTGCTATCAAACCCTGAATGTTAGCCAGTTACCAGTGGCTAGGCTAAACCTTGGTCCTTGTGTGACTTGCTCAGTCCGCCAGACTCGAATGTGTCTGCCTAATCCATACACTCAGATGGAGCCCCTACACAGTCTGACCAATCAATAGGTAATTAAACAGGTGGATGGTAATTAGAGTATAATTATCAAAATCTTTCAAGCGGACTTCTGAGACACAACTCTTGACACAGCTTGGAGAGCACTCCATCGACCATGTCCATGCTGAAAAATAGACAACAGTGCACAAGGAGTTGAGTGCGCAATTGAGAATATTCAGAGGGCACAATCCACACTCAGAGGCTTCTCTGAGGCCAGTTACACTGGCGCGTGACTTAGCAATTGTTAATGCGTCTGCAATCCAAAAGCGCTCAAGGTAAGAAATTGTATGCTACCACCCTACCCTTTCAGACATATAAAGTTTCTATGGTTTTATCAATGTGACACTCTGAGACAGACTTTGCACCACCCTAGCCTGGTGACACCACACCACACACACACACACACACACACACACATCCTCTTTGTATCGTCTCCTTGAGAGTCTTATCACATCTTCCGCTAATGCAGTGCTCAGGGTGTCACAGGGGAGTGCTAATCTCTCTGTTTTTTGGGGGCTTTTGCTGTGGCGCCGGCCGGCTAGCCAGCCACTCACTCGCTTGCTCATTATAAGTGAGGCAGAGCAAAGAGCGAAAGAAAAAAAAAGAAAAAAGAAAGACCAAGAGAGAGAGAAAAAGATAGAGAGAGAGAGAGAGAGAGAGAGAGAGAAGAAAACGGTTATGGAGGCTGCAGGCTGTGAGGCTGTGGGAGCTGCACTATTACTTGAGCTGCCGACGAGGGTGCCAAACACATAGTCTGGCGGCTACACTAACAGTGTTTCTCCTCCCTCTTTCTGTGCTGGTGTCTTTTTGATTTCCTACCTGCTTCTTTATTCATTTGTTCTTTTCTCTGTCTATTTTTTTTGTCTTTCTTGCCTGAGCTACACTTTTAACTTTTAAACAGTGTCTCTCTCTGAGCCCTCTACTCAATGACCCTCTCCCATTATTTTCTCCCATTCTTTCATTCGACTCTCTCTCTCTCCCTCTCTCTCTCTTTCTCTCTCTCACACACAGACACACTCACTCCATATATCTCATTCTTAAGAGCTAATTTGTCTGTCCTCCACATCTGCTATTCCACACAGTCCAGCGATTTACATCCTGTCTGTGGCCCCAACCGTTAAAAACCCACAGCGTGAATAACAGCAGCAGGCGCGTGTAGCTTTCTGACCATCGTCCATCCCTCTGATCACATGACTCCCCCCACATACCCCCCTCCACGAGCACTGTGGGTAATATATCTCCAGAGGCTCCATGGGCTCAGGTCCTTACCGGTAATAGCCAGTGACCTACCTTGCCCCTCGTACACTAGCGCTCGCGCCTGTCACACGTGGCTCTCCTCCTCTCCGGCACCGGCGTGTAGAGCTGTCTCTCAGCACTGGGGGTCAGACAGGAAATGATTAATGGGTCAGCCCCGGCCTGGGATTGGATCGGCCTGCGCGTTGGTTGCCCGGCCCATCATATGGCACTCGCCGTGACTACCGTGACAAGGTGGAGGGGTGGAACGCGCAGGAGGTGGGGGAGGGAACAGCTGTTGCCGTTCACGGTGGTCATCAGGCAGGTATGTAAATGGGGCGCGGGTGGGCAGTAGGTGAGAGAGGTCGGACATATGTACAGACGTGCGCATACTCGGTGCTCGCTCTTGCTCAGTCACTCCGGGGGCTGGTTTGGTCTGACGCAATGATAAAAAAAAACACACCTACGCAATTCTTTGGCAAGAAATACACCTACCTGTGCTCACATTCCTATTGACATAACAGCACTGCACACACACACACACACACACACACACACAGATCAATACCCACAAATACACACATATACTGTATGCATAACTGCACATAAAACACGCACACATAAGGTTCTCACATATCATCCATATTACCTACATGCATACATATCATAGTATTTATACCCTCAAAACTGCACCTTCACACACATGTCCATTTATAGCACTTAATTCATTCACTTATGTGTGTGTATGTGTGTGTGTGTGTGTGTGTGTGTGTGTGTGTGTGTGTGTGTGTGTGTGTGTGTGTGTGTGTGTGTGGATGTGTTTGTTTCTTTTTGCCAGCCGCCTAGTTTATAAGTGTGCTAGCCTCCGCACTTTAAAACAATAGCACCATCGATAACAGTATCATCTCGCCGGCCTTATATCCAACTGCAGAGTGATAAAACTTATACGAGCAAAATTAAATCAAAGTTATTACAGGGGTTTTCTTATCAAGTTGTTTATCTGTTCGCTCAACCCACCACCTTCTCCTGTCCCTGACTTGTGCATAAAAGTTTGATTTGACTCTCCTGAACCATCAAGAAAAACAATAAATAAAAAAAATAATAAAAAAATGTATGAAACAAAATCAATTTCACAAAGTGCTAACCGGCAATGATGGGATTTGGCTTTCGATATTGGGCAAACAAGAACACAACCATAAAAGATTGGAATTTAGTCTTTCATTTTCTTGGTGTGGACTGATTCAGTGCATGGTGTTTGGCTCTTCTCGGTGCATTAAATTGTTCTTGATCAGAGGGCTTTCCCCTCCAAAGGGGTTAAATGCGAGCCCATAGTCCATCTTAAAAGGCCATTCTGCATGCCATGTCCATGAAGGCTGATCAATGGCATTATTAATTGCCCTCCTCTCTATGCCATGTGCAAACTATTGACCCATAAACTCTTTCCACTCTCACTCTCTCCACTCTCCTCCAGTCTTCTCTTTCTTTTGTCTGACTTTTCTCTTTACTTCTTCTTTCTCCCTTTCTTCTTCTGTTTATTTCCCTTTTTCAGTCTATTTTTATTCATCACGTTAGTACTTCTGCAGCACATAGTCCAATGATTGACTTCATTCTGTTGCTTCACCTTGCCTTTTTATGACCGGCCTTCTGTGTGTCTTGAATATGCAAGTGTCTCAGTTCTGTTTCTTCAGTCTACGCATTCCCATCCATGCCTTGTGTTCTGTCCATTTTCATCTGTTTACTCAGGCAGACCTTCACATTCTTTGACACAAACTTCGCCTGCTCTTCCTGCAAAGCCATTTATCTGACTCTTCTCCTAGCTTTTTTTTTTCATTACTTGAAAATAAAAATAAAAGTTACTTGGCCCTAAGGTCTTAGAGTACAGTATTGCCTGAATGTCAAGTCACTGTTTAGTTGGCACGGGTTGTGCAGTCAAGCCATGGGTCTATGTTTGTATGATACACTGTTCAAATTCTGTTTGTTACTGGGGAACTGTTACTGGGCATTTGGTTCTGGAGACCCCAGGCATAAGGGTTGTCATGCTTAACAGACACAAATGACCATTGTGCTGCATTCTTGTTGGAATAACTTTGTATTTCTTTCTTAAGGGTGGGGAGAGGTGTGTTGGGGGGTGGTGCTCTTTCTTAAGGGTGGGGAGAGGTGTGTTGGGGGGTGGCGCTGAGTGGTGGGAGAGAGAGAACACGCAGAATCCCATGCTCACTCTCATGCATAATGCATTGCCATTCTAAATATTCACACACTGTTTAATTCATAGGCCCAAAATCTCTGCAACATTTCATTTCCAATGCATTGCCTAAACATTAATTACGCATCACATTTTGTTTAATTTGTCTTAATTTTCCTGTCTCCTTCGGACAGAGAAATTAACATTTCCAGCTGCATGTTTCCCCCACTGCCCATGTTCTCGCTACTTAGGAGAGAATGATGGAAATAAACATGGGTCTGATTACCATATTAATATCATCTGCTAACCTATTTTTCCCATCGTTGTGAATCTATGAGATTCACATTAACCCAAATAACAGACGGCTACTGTAAAAATGCATTATTCTTACGGTCTAAAACATGTACTCATAATTATGTGTGATCCCCGTTTCCTTAAATATGGATATAGGGGTTGATGGGGGATTTGGTCTGCTTGTGAATATGTGTCACAGCTTATTTAAAAACAAATTATCAAACGGACCAATCACAAAACTGTAAATGTTAGTGTGAAAAAAGTTGAGAACATGTCAGACTGTGAGCTGCAAGATGTTCTCTCAGGTGGCTGTTAGCACGTCATTAGCGAGTGGTGGCTAACCCCAGCCTGAGGAATGGGCTCCATCTTAGCACTAATTACCTGCAGCGCTATGCAGCCATACATCACTGTGACACATAAGTCAAATTACATGCAGGAATGCAGGAGGCACAGATGTGTTTGGGTAAGCCCTGAATATTACAGTACACACACACACACACATACATATTTAATCCTGAATGCCTATGGTGTATGCATGAAGTGTTAGAAGGGAACACCAGGCATGGTTTAGGTGATATATACTGTATGCAGCACATAAAGAACATATTCAATGTTTTCTCATTCTCAGTATGCCCTGCTTGTGATTAAGTGGTAGGGTAAAGTTCTTGTTCCAGAGGCCCTGTGTGTAACTTAACAAAAGGAAAAAAGACCAGACGAAGACCAGATTGTTTTATCATGTTATATTTTAATTTGCAGAGACAAAAAGGACAAGCAATTTATTTACAGGAACCTGTACAAAAAGCAAATTAACTTATGTAAAATAGTCATAAATAGGAGTGGACTTGCGTTCAGTACATTTTGCCATGTTAAGCTAAGTTCCGTGCATAGTGACTTATAATAAACAATGACAAACTGCTCCTCGGTTTCTACATCAACATCCAAGTGTTTGATTTATTTATTCTTTTTTGTATTTTATTTTTCATAGAATTGTTTATCATGGGTTTTAAAATGACACATCTGATTTGTGAATGTGAAAGTCGGATGCTGAGAAAGAGCAGACACCTTTGGGTTAGTGGGAGAGAGGCAGACCAGAGCCCAAGTGATTAAGGCCCGCTCTTGACACCCAGATGCCAACTACCTGACATACCTGTGACCCTGCTGTATATTTTATGAGAGCATTTAAAACTGAAATGACAGCAGCATCTTTATCTCTCTCTCTCTCCTTCTCTGTCTCTCTTGCTTTCTCCCCCCCATCACTCTTTCTGCCTCTTGCAAGTCTGTCTATCTCTCTGTATCTCACTCTCTTCTTCAACTCGAAGTACCAGTTGGGTAGTGTCTACTTGACTGAATCCAACATTACTGAGCTATGACTGAAACATTTTCTCTTTGTATTGTGTCAATAAGTCTCTCTCTCTCTCTCTGTATCTCCAAAGGTGTTATCTCCCCCCCTAAGGTGTCTGCTCTGTCAGCATCCCTCCTTTGCAGCCCCCACAGCCACCACAAGCTCCATCGTCCCCCCAAATGCTTCTCTCCTGTGAAATGTTAGAGGTCACCACCCTCCATGCGCACAACAACTTGTTGCACTGGAGCGACACAAAGACGATATGTTCATCCAATTGCCTGGACTAGATTAAAGGTTTGATCTTGGGACAGTCTTTCACATCATAACGAGTGCCACTAGGCTCATCCAAGACCTCATGGTTGCAGCGATCGCACAGACACTTGTGACAGTGGATTGATCCCATGTTAAGACAACTCAAGATAGAGGGCATCAAATTTCAACCTCTCACATAGATATCATCCAAGTATATCTGATCCAGAACATCTAAAAAAGCATTTCAATATAACTGGTTTCATACCATTCAGAACCAACAATTAAATCATACCCATTGGTATAAAAAGGCACAATTGCATATTTTGCATTCACTCTATATTTGTTTTGATTTTTCTGTTTCTTTTCTCTAAATATACAAAGTGATGCCGAAAACAGAGAACAAAACGAGAAGCAAAGACAACGAAATTAGCAAAGATTACCGTTATCATTGTCACAGTCTACCAAAGAATAGTAATAATTAAAAAACTGAAACAAATGCAACACTGATAGGTACAAAACCAGATGAAGGAGAAAACAAGCAAACAAAAAAAAAAACTTTGTCAGGAATCACTTCTCTGGATGGATGATCAAGCCAAAAGTGTGCACTCTTTGAAATAAAAGACAAGGTAATAGCATGAACAACAATGACAACAAAAGTTTTAAAAATCAACAGCCATTTGAAGTGGAAAAAACAGGGCTCGGAAACAAAATGACAAACATTTGGATATAATAACATAGTCAAAAAATAGCTCAATACAAAGAAACAAAGTTGATGAACCCCATGTATATATCATCCAGCTTTCTCAGACTGAGATACTAAGTCCTACTACATGGCTAATGTCTGTCCGGGTATAACAAAAGCAAGCAACAAGATGGACCCTCATCTTCACAGAGTATGATTTTTGTACATTTTCTTTTTTATGCATTTTTTTTTATTTATTTCTCTCCTTCTCAGTAAGTGAAGTAAGTTTCCCTTTAAACGTGCAATAAAAAGTACATATCTGTATACAGTTTATAAGCATAGGAGCACTTCTTTTTAACGACGAGTAGTACTTACAGACTACAGACCCGACTGCCCAAAAAGCAGCACTGATTAACCCAAAACACGTTCTCTAAAGTACAAAAGCAAAAAGGGCTGCTGCTGCTGCTGCATGTCCTGGTTTCTCTCACTCAGTGTTGCGTGACTTCTACTGTTTTTAAATCTGTTTTTATGTAGGCGATTAGTTAACATCACCTACAATAGAAAGGGGACATAAGAGCTTTGCTTGTGTACATGTCTGTGTGTGTGTGTGTTTTGGCATGCATGTGCTTACGTATAAATGTATGTGTGTGTGTGTGTGTGTGTGTGTCTGACATTATCTATTAGCTTCAGTGACTCAATCACCATCAAAGAACATGACTGCCAGTACCTCAAAGACATTTAAAAAAGCACAGCATTTTTCGTAAGCAATGCAAAGCTAGAGCGAAATAAACGTTTATTCCATGGATGTTAGTCGTTGTCTCTTGAAAAGGCTCGGGAGATACTGGTCACTCTCCTCCTCAGCATCAGTGGGCTTCTACCAGCACTTTGGTATCAGCCATGAAGCCCATTGCACCAGACGTCCTCTACAGAGTGGCCTGGTCACGTGCACAAGCACACGCCTCTCCACTGAGTCACTGAGCTAGCTCTCTTGTTATTAGCCAAATACATGTCCTATGACCTTCAGAAATGCCAGCACACTTCTTCATAAGTGCATGTTTGTACTGTCAGTGTGAGATACTGTGTGTGTGTGTGTGTGTGTGTGTGTGTGTGTGTGTGTGTGTGTAAAAATGTGTATGTGTGTGCGTACAACTTGAAGTAGCTGATTGGTCTAGTGGGCGGATGCGGGGTGTATGTATGTTTGTATGTATGTATGCTGCTCACTACCTTGACGTTGCTAGCCAAGGATTCCCTTGAACATTGTTTGCCTTCACCTGTGTTAAAGACTAGCCCACATATATGAACATATTGTAGTGTGGTCAGGTGTCTTGGGCAATTGTTCCTGCTAGACATCTTGCAGGGGTCATCACTAAAATGTCTGACCAAAACAAAAGTATGTTTGACTGAAATTTTGAAGGAGTAAGTAATTGTCTTGTTTTTCTCCAGATGTGATATTCACAACCACATTGACACATATTCACAGCGTTCAGGCAAAGACTAGCAACCACACGACTGGTCTTGGTTAAATAAGGTCCCCTTGGGTTATTTTCGGCTAACTCTCGGAGATTACCAAGGAAAGAGAAAGAGACTGGACAGGGAGGGAGGGAGAGGGTGAGGGGTGAGGGGGCAGGAGAGTGAGTGTGAAGTTGGGATATCGATTTAAAGCATGTGTCCATTATGTGTACACTATATTTATGTACAGAGTGTAAGCACACACACACAAACACATGTCTCAGAGTGTGTGTGCGCGTGCGCAAGTGGTTGGCGTGAGAAAGAGAGCACACAAGTTCGCGTGTGAGTTCACAGTTTACAGCACACGTCGTGGACTAACAATTTTTCAACAGGCATCCACAGGCGTGGTGTTAGATTTTGCGGCCCAGATTCTCGTTATTAAAAAAACACAACACAAGAGTAATCCTCAAACTTGGTTGCCATGACAGGTGAAAAAAAAGAAGCAATAAAATCAAATAAAAAAAACAGACATATGAGCGTCTTTGAGATCGCTTGTTGCTATGGGAATATCCTTGCTTTCCCATTTTCTTTTTTCCTCTTCCTTCAGGTTTCTGTAAATTTGGATTTTTTTCCTGCAGTCTATTTTTGGTCTACTGTTACAATGCTGACTCAGTTTGATTGGTTCGAGCCTCGTTGATGATGGTTGCATACCATGGTGATAAGGGCAGATCCTTGAACAGGCTTTGCCCATCCGTCCATGAACATCAGTACCATGAAGTACAAGAAGTACCTTGGTCAGAGTCTCTCCTCATGCCAGTATAGAGTTGTAGAAAAAAAGTGATCTAGAAAGATAGCAGTTAGGTCCTTCGTTTAGCGCCAGTAGTCCACGTCTCTAAGGGGCTTGGTTATGCATGCACGTTACGATGATACAGTCGACATTATACAATGGGTGGGGTAATCAGTCAGCTAAAGAATAGTTCGAGAGGCCCGAAATCGCCAGCAGCAAAACATCCGATTGGCTTGCCATCAACCCCGCCCTTTCCCCCTTCTTTGCCTCCTTGCTAGTCACCCTTTTGTCCTACTCATCAACTTGTCTTGATTTCAAAAGTATGAGTTAGTCGTTCGTTAAGCGGATAATTAAAATAAGCGAAAGAAAGAGTAAAGGTTTTGGTGAGAACGATCCTAAAGAGAATCAACCAAAGGGTATCGTTTATTTCTCTTGTCCTTTGAGCACGGCAATCGTGTTTTTTTTCCTCTTGTGGGAGGAAGGAGGAAGTCCATTTTGGGCTCTAAAACGAGAGTCTCAAGAGGGTGGTTTTGTGTGTGTGTGTGTGTGTGTGTGTGTTAGATTTTAGTGTTGATGGTAGGACGGGTGTTACTGATACAATTCTTTGCGTTTTTTTGTTTGTATGTTTCTTCTCAGTTTTGATTGGCGATTGGCGTCTGGTGCGGCGGTCACAGGTAGACCTCTCGGCGGGTGAGTGTGCCGCAGGTGGTGGGCTTGTAGTCGCCCGTCTGGGCCAGTGGGATGTCCTCGGGGGGGCAGCTGGGGTCGTCGGGTGCGCTGGCGGCGTAGCTGGCGGTGGCGAAGGCGTCGTAGGATGAGGACGAGGCGGACATCTTCTTGTTGAGCAGGTTGCGGTTGCGGTCGCCGAGCAGGTGGTGGTGCGCTCCCACTGCCCCCGTCGCCGCCGCGTCGCCATTGGCCACCGCCAGCGGCGAGTCCGAATTGGCCGCCTGCTCACCCGAGGCCCCGCCGCCGCCGGAGGTCATGAAGGTGGAAAGCTTGGGGGGCTGCTGGCTGCTGGCGACCTGCGGCTGCTTGGGCCGGCGCTCGGGCGACGTGCGCACGGGCATCCAGCAAGCGTCCGAGTGGCCGTACTCGTCACATTCGCGCGTGCACTTGCCGGTCATGGCTACGTCAGGCAGGGGCCGAGTGTCTGTGGCAAAGACAGAGAGAGAGAGAGAGAGAGAGAGAGAGAGAGAGAGAGAAAGAAAAGAAGAGAGAGAGAGGCATAGATGGGAGGAGAAGAGAAAGGAAAAAAGAGAAAAAAGCCATTAATAAAAGTGCTCGGTTTCCTCCAAAGAAATAGTAATAGAAAAAATATAACAGAAATCTCATTCTGCATGTGGTATGTGTTTCATGAGAATGAAGCAAGAGACTCGTTTATTGAAGCGAGGTTGCTTCCTTGATTAATGAAATGCACCTCTAAGGAGGCCAACAACGCAACAGTTCTGGAAGAGCATTGCAGAGCATCCTAAGTGTTGCTTTGTTACCATGGTTTCAATCTGCAATGAGACCCAAATATTACATCGCACCTGTAATATTTTGCAGCATCCTGAAGGTTTCATGCTCAACCCATACCACATGAGCGTAACTTAAAGTGAGTACATTCAAAACAAAATAAACAATACAACTTTAAATGAATAACAGTGATGTGAGTCATTGATAAAAAGCATGCTTCAAACTGTGGGGGCAAGAGTGTGTGTGTGTGTGTGTGGTGTTGGTGTTGGAATTATCTAATTGTGCTTTCTTGTAAAGTCCTTGTAATGTGTGTGCCTTTATAAGGTATCCTACGCTGAATTTCTAAAGATAACCAACATACAGTTAATTAATATCTTATTATTTATGGTACATGTGTATCGTCTAATTTGTGCACCAATCCCTTATAGGAATATTATTTTTGTGCCACCTTGGCAGATGCATTCAATTCTCTTCTGGTGTTACTCTGAGCAATCTCCTTGTCACCCTGCTTTACGGCATATGAAAGAGTTTTACTTCTTTCTGAATATGGCTTTCAATTCTTCTCATAGCTTAATGCGAGTTAAGAGAGAGTTCCCTTTTTGAAAAGTTACTATTACCACTGATTACAACAACAGGTACAAAAATGATGCTTGCAAGTTAGCGTTCATTTTAATATATTTTTGTTGTTGTTGAAAATTGTCTTGTTGCTAGGTTTGTTCAATATCAGACATTAATGACGTCTGTTTAAAAAAAAAAAATTACATGACTCAATATTCTTATCATATTATTTGTTTTTCATACATACACTTTAGCCCTGGCTTATGGTAAGACATGGATATAACAGGAGACAGGAAAAATCATCCCCAAAACCCCCTGCCGCCTCCAACTAAGCGGCTGTATGAAAGCAGACCGGCGTCCCACGAAAGGCCAACAGAGCGCACGGCGGCACAAAGGGGGGGAGGGGGGTGCAATGACCATAACCTCTCTGCTACTGTTAGTGCAGTCAATACAAAAACAACAAAAACAAAAACAAAAAGGAAACAAGACCAAATGGAAGCGTAGACAAAAGCAGACAGACCACCCCAGCAATCCCACCACTACCCGCCTGACTGGCCCCCACCAGGCATCTAGTCTATGGTAGAGAGGATGTGTGACATGGCACAAGCAAGAGAAAGAGAGCAACAATAAATGGTGGAGAGAGAGAGAGAGAGAGAGAGAGAGAGAGAGAGAGAGAGAGAGAGAGAGAGAAAGAGGGTGAGTGCTGAGGAAGCATGCTGCCTTTCCATAAACAGAAGAACCAGTTTTAATCAGGGCTTACTTTTAATGTTCTTTTTCTCCTGCAAAGAAAGAATAGAATAGAAATCACTGTTTTGTTTGATTGACAGTGGAACTGTTCTTTGCTATGTATGGACTATGTAAGAGATCTGTGTGTGTGTGTGGGTGAGTGTGTATGCGCGTGTGTGCGTTTGTATGTATAATACATATGATCTAAATATAAAACCTCAGTGATGACAACTGTACAGATGAACTATGTGTGATGTGCAGAGATGTTTTGACATGATACTGCTTTCCAACATACATATAAGCAAAGACAAATTTCAAAAGAAAATACTGGTTTTAAAGGACCCAAAAAAAAGAAAAAAGGACAGATCGAAACGAAAGACACTTAGTCACACTCTGGAATACATCATGTCAAAATACCCACGCAAGCATTCTTAGGGTATCTAACGAAGAACGAACTTTGACATCGCCACGTCATTCTACTGGGGCAGAATGATAGATTTTCCTTTTTTGCCCCTTACACTAGCAACACGCAGAGCAAACAGAGACAACTGATGGTACCGCCGACGCTATAGCCACAGGGCTTGTGTTGTCCCAGGGCACTGCTACAATAAGGAGATAGCACAGTCGGCTCCGTGTTGAACTACAATGCTCTTTGGTTGCGAGAAAAAAAAATGCTCATTTCTGATTTTAGGGTGGTGATGTACGGAAGCAGTGTAATATGCCATTAGCAGCTTGAAGCTACTGCAAGGTAGAGCACGCCACACAGAAGCATTAGACAGACAGCAGAGCCAGCAGAGGCATTTTGCAACACATAATGACAAACACATGACTAGGAGCAGAGGAAGTAATCAAGAGTTTGAGTAGCCATATGAAAACAAAACATTAGATAAACCTGCATGCTGCTTATGAACTCATGTAAGGCTATTATGACTGATGCTAAACATAAAAAACATGACAATATTGACATGACAGGCAAGAGGCTTCACATCTACTCCAGTTGAGTGAAATTAAGAGTGTGTTTTGGCTTTGTTGCATCAGGGTGCAGCTGACAAAAAGGGAAGGAGATGTCAACTTTATTCCCCCTTTCTTCTCTATGTTTTTTCTCCTCATAGATGACAGTCGACAGTTGCAGGGGGTGTGTTATAACAATCAGATATCTGTCAAGCACACGCACCTCGCCAACCCGCCACACATACGCTCAGCCTAAGCGGCGTTTTGCCCACTCACTCCTCTCAGGGCCGACCCGGCGATGAAGCCATCACAGGTGTTGGGCTGAGTATCTAGGGAGGCCTCTGGGGGGCCTTGGCCTTGCTTTCTCTCCCTCTCTCTCTCTCTCTCTCTCCCTCTGTCTCTCTCTCTCTCTCTCTCTCTCTCTCTCTTGCTCGTTCGCCCGCCCGTCTCTCACGCCGACTCGGACTCGGGAGTTTGTCCGATAGCCGTAGCGGCTCAATCATTCCCCCTGACCGGCTTCACGGAGCGATGCTGAGAGGCCTGTCAAGGCTCTCCGCCAGCCCCCATGGGGCCACTCATCCACACACACACACACACACACACACATGCACCTTTCATCTCTCCACTGCCATTCACAATGCCTGCCCTGACAACTGCTTCTTCCCAGGTACAAAACAACAAAAGGAGAACAGTCCGCTTGTTTGTGTGTCTGTGTGTGTGTCTGTGTATGCCTTTGAGTGCACCTTTGTGTGTATGTGTGTGTGTGTGTATGTGTGTGTGTGTCCATGGATTTTCACACTTTATTGACTGTTTGCAAGCCTGTGCTGCCTGGGTATCGTTTCATGTGAGCTTCTTTTTGATAGCTAGTTTTTTTTTAGTGGCAAAAAAAGTACCATACTTCATAGAGACTTAAATAAAATAAAAAATCACATATGTGTATGTGTGTGTGTGTGTGTGTGTGTGTGTATATATATATATATGCATACACTTACTCACTCATTAACTCTCACCAAAGTGGTAAATTGATTTAAGCGGCTGGGTTTCAAATGGAGAAAATAAATTGAACCTCGGCTGGACCTAAAATAGAGACTGGCTGAATGACCTTTTTTTCCCTTTAAACTTTATTTCCTCTCAACCATATCGAAAGCAGCGATCCGTTCCCCTCAGGGATATTCATCGACTCGCAGGCATTTAACCTACTTAAATAACACTGACCTTCTACTCCGCTACCTCAAAGCAAATTCCGCCACTAAACATATTGAGGGATATTAGTGGGAACTTGCCGTGCCATACTAACTCTTACTTCCGCTGCGGTTCTGACGTGGCAAGAATTACTGAGCTTAGCGCGCCTGGTCCTTGATGTTTTGGACAAAATGACGTTTGTCGAATGTTTTTAATGATTTTTTGTTTTGTTTATTAGCATCTTAACAGCCTGCCACCTTTTTTCCTTTTTTTATGTCTCACCATCTACACTATTGTGAGCTATTGGCTGTTACCAGACCTCAGAGAAAGGCCAGTGAAAGGGTAGATCTTTTTCTTTCCATGCTGTCTCCACTCTCCCACTTAAGAGCATTGTTTCAAATAGGCTCATTCATTCAGATGACTTGCCTTGCAGCTCACTCTGGAGCAAGTGGAAATGTACAGTACGTTAAGTAAGAGCTGGGGGGGGGGTGGGGGGGGGGGGTTGCTGTCCTCCGCAGTCTGCAGTCAATGAAACTAGCGTAATCAAATCATAAACTAGCTGCTTTCCCAGTGCTTTAACCTTTGGCTGGCAGAGGAAATCGACTTCATGCTCAAACGGACAACAACTGCAGAGCTTGAAGCACTGCATGCTTGCCTGGCATGGCAAGGTAAGAGGAGCCAAGAAAGCTGGTTTGTGGAGTGGCAGCTGGCCTGCTATGAATGCAAAACATGAAATATATAGTAAACAGCTAACTAAACACAGCTTCTCCTAAGCTCAACTTCTGTTTTGGCCCTTTTCCTGTTCTATTCAAGTGAATCTCACCATGGTGTGACAGCACACAAAGGGGAACGTTCCAGAAAGTCCACATTAAGGTATTCTCCATGCCCCCCCTCCCCCTGTAGCACCCCAGGGCAGTGGTCTATGGTGAGTAGATGGCAGTTGGCTGTTCTGTGTGTGGGTGTGTGTATTGGGGGGGGGGGTTGGTGGCAAGAGGTCCCGGAAAAGCTCGGGGCAGTGCGGGACGTGCAGACTGTCACTCCACATAGCAGCTCTCCAGCCAACGGGCCGGACGCATAATGCCGGGCATTTCCTTAGCCAGTTCTTTTGAATAAGCTCAGATAAAAAATTAAAAAAAACATCAGCCATCACTATGCGTGCCACACTTTATAACCC
The DNA here is from genome assembly GCF_046254945.1 of Alosa pseudoharengus. NCBI lineage: Eukaryota > Metazoa > Chordata > Actinopteri > Clupeiformes > Clupeidae > Alosa > Alosa pseudoharengus. The sequence continues at coordinate 33,559,638 of NW_027468640.1, forward strand.
TCCTCCTCCCCTTCTCACTTCCGTTTCCTCCCTCTCTCTTTATCTCTCCGATGGACGGATGGATGGATAGATGGAGGGATTGTAAAAGAGAGAGGGGTTGAGTGGTGAGGTTGGGGGGAGTGCTGAACAGAAAGGACGTCTCTCACTGCGGCTCTCCGAGCGCATTATGTAAGCGCCAGAGTCTGTTCTTTGTTTGGCCTCGGCTCCCCACTGCTGTTGGATGCTGGGTGATTCCTCGGCATGGCTGTATGTGGGCCACTGGCCTCAGCTGACGGGTCATGGTGGCTTGCCTCCGCACAATGCCCACGTCAAATCGACTGACCGAGACACTGACTGAGATTTGTGTGTGCGTGTGTGTGTGTGTGTGTGTGTGTGTGTGTGTCTGTGTGTGCGTATACAAAGTGCTTTTTCCAGAACACACATGTACAAACACCCACATACATACATGACCTGTCTTTCAGCACATTTTGACTCTTAGCCCCAGACACACACACACACACAGACACTCTCACGCACACTCTCACACATACACACAGACACTCTCACACACACTCTCACACACACACACAGACACTCTCACACACACTCTCTCACACACACACACATACACATACACACACAGACACTCTGACACACACCCTCACACAGGTCTAATGTGTAAAGGGCAGACTGACCAGACGTGTGGGGTGCAGTGTTGTGCTGCAGTGCTGCTGAGATCTGCGGTCTCTGGTGGGGGCCAGTGAATGGAGATCCTTGCTCTGGCTTCTCCTCCGTGGTCAGGAGAGTCAGACCCAACAGAGACCCGCTGAGTGAGTGAGCTGCCCTGACCTCACTGCTCACTCTGTGTGTGTGTGTGTGTGTATATGTGTGTGTGTGTGTATGTGTGTGTGTGTGTGGCTCAGGCAGACAGAAAGTGCTGAGAATACAGAATGCTCTGGCAGCAGAGAGGACAAATGTACTTCAACATGGCTGCCAACTGCAGCCTTAATATAGACAAGGTGATGAACACACACACAGACACAGACACACACGCTCACACACACACACACACACACACACACACACACACACACACACACAAACACACACACACACATAAACTGTATTTATCATTAAAATCCACCCTTGCAAATAAACACAATTAGAAGACTTCACTCAGGGTTACTGATATCCAATCATACTTGGGAATCTCCCCATGTAAAACAGACACTGTGTTCAGAGAGGTTGATGTCTGCGCTTGCTCCAAAGCCTCTTTGTCCTGCTTAATCGAATCTGGGCCTGTGTCACAGTCATCCTCTTAAAAAGTCTAAAAACACACTCTAAAGATGTCATTATCTTCTCGAGACTAGGTGTGGGGGCGGTGGGTAATTCACGGGGGAATTTTCACATGTTTTAAATTCAAGATGCAAATTTGTCTGGCGAAGTTGAAAATGGACGGACAAAAAGCAGCTCTCCTCCCACAAGTGAAGGAGAAAACGTCATTTTTATTTTTTTCCCCCTTGTGCTGCCTTATTTTGTTCCAAAACTCTTAATTGGCTGCACTGTCTGATCGTTGGAAGAAATTCCTTTTTTTAATTTATTTTTTTAGATAAATTCCTGTGTGTGCGTAATATCTCAGATGAATGAAGCGCAATGTGTTGACAATGCAGAGCTTGCGTCGCGAGGACTGCTTAAAATGGAGCCGAGAGAAATAACATTTATCTTGCTAACCAGCTTGTCAGAAATGCTTTGGCCCTCAAAATTAGGGAGAAAGTGAGAAGGGAGAGCTCCAACAAGGCAGAAGTGGACTGGAGACTTTGGAGGGAAAAAAAGCAGGATATAGAGTAACAATGCAAGGCAAGACAAATGAAGATAGAATAAAATGAAAAACTTCATACACAGGCTTTAGGCTATGGAGCCTTAATAGAGTCTGAATAATCCTTTTCATAAAGTAATGCAAAGCCAACACCGTCTCTTTCTTACAACTGCAATTGAAGTCCCAGCTTGCAGCAGGATGATCCACCATCAAGGGTACCATCCAGCCCAGCATGTCAACCTGATCCCAATTAGCATTACCTGAGCACCATCCAGCACACCGCATGCACACACAGCAAAGCCACCAGCTCCCCAGTAAATACCCCACTCATGTTTGAGGGAACAGACTGCACCGCAGACACTAGATAACCACCCAGTGGAGCTACCACAAGCTGCTAAAACCAATGCATGACTACTACCTGCTACTGCTAGCTGGGGATGATAACTGCACTACCGTTCTGTAGTTCTACGCCTGCTAGATGTGTTAGCTTTCTGTAATAACTGTGTTAGCCTTTTGATTCTGAGAGAAGGAGGGCATGTGAAGGAGGAAGAGGTGGGTGAGGAGAGTGGTGGCAGTTGGGGCTGGATGGGGGAAGGGGTGGGGGTGTGGGGTTGACTGGTTCAATTCCAAGATGCCCGTCGTGCTGCTTGACCTGGTTTGCTTGAGCACTCTGGCCAGCTGCATATGTTCCTGCGCGGCTGTTAGCACCGAGGCCGCTACCGCTACTACTGCCACTGCTGCTGCTGCTGCTTCAGTGAACCATGACAGCAGAGCGACGCTGCACAACAGCACGGACACGCACCCGACTCCCTGTTGTTTATGCTCCCCTGCATCTGAGACGGGCAGCTGGTGGAGTGCTCTGGGAGTGTGTGTGTGTGTGTGTGTGTGTGTGTCATGTCATGTCGGAATATGTTTGCTAAAGGTAGGGGGGGGGGGGGCACATGATAGATGGAGCTGAGTGCATATAGAGGTGGGGTTGACCCCCCCATCTCATAACTCTACACCTAAACACTACTACACCATCCCTCTCTCTTTTCGCAAGGCGTTTTGTCAGAACACGCCAGCAAAAGATTGACCAGATGGCTCCATCTCTCTCTCCCTCCCTCACTCACTCACTCACTCACTCTCCGTCTCCTTCAACTGTGATTCTGTAGATGAGACGTGAGGTGAGGAACAGATTGCTTTATTTATTTATTTATGAGAAAAGTAACTAAATAAATAAACATGAATACGTGAAGAAATAACGAATAAATAGTAAATGAAAAGTAAGTAAATGAAATGTTCTTATGGAATAAATGAAATACTCAACAGATCTCCTCAGCTAAGAAGTTTGTTTTAGAGTTGGTGTAAGTCTAAGTCTATTTAAGCAGAGCGTAGTATATGGTACATCTTTTTCTCCCCCTCTCGCACTCTTTAGGCCTTAGCTTGACACAGTGCAAAATAATTAGTCTACAGTAGGAGTACTCCATCGCTGATTAATTGAGCGGAGATTAACTAGCATAATTTCATTCCAGTGACGATCTCACCGCCAATTACCTAATGTGACTCTCACTTCTTTTGCGCACTCTTGCTCTCATCAGTAGTCATCAGGAGGTTCCATAAATACCGAATTTGCACTCACTTCTCCAGCACCTACACACGCACAGACACACATACCCACCAGCATTCACCCACATACGCAAACACATGTGTATTATACACACACACACTCACACACACACACACACACACACACACACATACACACACACACATGCGCACACACACACACACATGCGCACACAAGAGTAGAGGGAATCAGAGGCACCATGCTGAGCTGTCTGAACTCACAATCTGATAGCTGTCATCAAATGGAGAGGAGCAGAAATGAAGGATGTTAGGATGTAAGGATGTCGCTGCCTCCTCCCGCTAGTCTCAGGCGTGGGGGGAGGAGGGGAGGGAGTGCGGGGGTGGAGGCAGGGGGTCTGTGGATTACAGCTGCGACCCAGAGGCACTGCATTGAACAGTACCAGATCAGAACTATTTATTTGTTTCGCAGGGGTGTACCATGTGGTTGTGTGTGTCTGTGTGTGTGTGTGTGCATGTGTGTGTGTGTGGAGGGGGGTTGGTAGAAATTGCTTTTTATAAAACTGTTCTACACTTACGGACAACGTGTTTAAAGATTTAAACACCTACGGGTCATCTGCCTGTGGTTACGTCAATGCTAACTTGTCCGGTGCAGTCTGAAAATGTGCTTGCCAAGACAGATGCTTTTTTAGAGTTTGCTGCATGAACCCTGTCCCCTCCACTCTCGACGGACAATTTAATCCACTGTTGTTGGCTTTTTCCTTTTTCATATCTCTCTCTCTCTCTCTCTCTCTCTTTCTTCATCCAAGTCTTAAGCTGGGTGCCTCCGTTTGAGCATTGAAAGAGATGTGGATTATGGATGCTGTGAGAACTGCCAATGCAATCACCACAGAGTACATGAGATAAGTGTGTCAAAACCATGACAAAAATCATGCACAGCTCTCCCACCATCCCGGGATAAAGAGAGAGAAGAATCAAACACAGCACAACACAGGCAAGATGCATTGGGGAAGGGGACAGACACACACACAGGCAAACAATAGATAGACAAGTGTGTAGAAAATGGTAGGGCTTTAGCTAGGTTTGTGAACCGATAGAAGAGTACGAGGTAAGAGTCATAGAGAGATGGCTTAAATTGTAAATGTGTGTGTGTGTGTGTGTGAGTGTGTATGTTTGTGTATTTTTTCTGCCGGGTTGTTATTCCTAAATTCTCAGCCGGTCTTTATGGCGAGCCTCATTGCTCCAGCACCGCCTGCCTTATCGCCGGCTTCCAGACGCACTCGCACAATGGCCTATTTTACACCATTAAATGCTTGTTTGTCAAAATACAATTTCAATTAAATCCGGACCCCTGAAAAACCTGCTGGTTTTTCCAAGGCTCGGCTCCACTCCCGATGGGGGGGGGGGGAAGCGAGGGAAAGGAATGCGACAGAAAGCGACAGAATGGAGACAGACAGAGGAGAAGAAAAGAGAGGGGTCTATATAGCGATATCTGCACGTCAAATGTATACGAGCGACGACTATGAGGCTTTGAAGTAGACGACGTGTGGGGAGAATTGCAGAACCTCAACCCGAGCTGGAATTTCATTCCTGCCTTTATTTTCTAGCAGATGGCTGCATTTGCAACGCGCACAAGAAAGACAGAGTGAGAGAGAGATGATATGAAGAAAGAAAAGAAGGCCCTCAAATGCCTGTGTCCTTTCAACTGCTCATTCCTTCTCCAAGTACCGACTCTCACGTGTGGTCATTAGCCAGAAAGCAATCCTCACAGGCCAACATTCACCCATCCACCCACTCACACACACACACATTGAAGGGCAAAAATAAGACACAACATTCGTGCCAATCATCAGGCTTGTGATACACTTCCCATCCCTGTGATATGACTGCTGTGCTGCAATCACAGCTGGAGTACAAACCTCCATCCTCCCATCACACTGCCAATCAGTCAGCCAACTAGCAGCCGTCCACACAACGGAGCGGGGCCTCCCGCGCCACCATCCAGGGGCAAAGTGACAACGCATGGAACATCAATCCACCCCATTTTCGTGCGATGGTGCATGGCCATGGGAAGGCTTGACTCGTCTACCGCCAGCCTCTCAACCGGACGGGCTGGGCCTGCGTTCACGTGAGTGACCACGGCTTAATTCCTTAGCATGCTCTGCGACTGGCGCGAGGCTAATGAAGTTGACCTCGCAAAGGACATGTTTTCGGGGGAATGGGTGTGAGAGTGGATTTGGAGGCGGTGGTAGAGGGGGTTGGGCTTTGGGAGTGTAGGTGGAGGGTCAGTGGAGTGTGTGTGTGTGTGTGTGTGTGTGTGTGTGTGTGTGTGTGTGTGTGGGAGTTGTATCGGGGGCGAAGGACCGATTCTGATTCAGGCTCCTGTCCTTTGGCGCTGAAAAAAACTGATACAAGGCTTAGGTGTGAATTATGCAGGTCCATCGTTCACCTGGATTAAGTAGCGAAGCGACGGGGGCAAAAAAAAGCTGCTCTGTCTTTGTCTTCCCCTCTCTATCTCCACTTCTCTCTCTTTCTCTCTCTCTGTCTTTTCTTCTATCCCTCTCCCGCCCCCTTCCGTCTCGCTATCTCTCCGGCCCGACCACGGGCATAATCAAAGTCAGGTGAACTTTTGTAAGTGCCGCACTGACTGCCGGGTGACAGCAAATACCAGCGCCCTGCAATAAGACCTCCGAAAGCTGCTTTGCATAGATTTGGTCTCGCCTCTCTCACACAAAAGCTAACTATTACCCCACCACCCAAAAAAAAAAAAAAAAAAACCTTGAGCTGACGCCATTTTGTAATTAGTAGAGGACCAAAAAAAAAGCTGAGGGCATCCTTGGAGACCCTAATCATCATCACACATGGCTATTTGATTCGGGTTTAAAAAAAGCACCTCAGACAAAGGAGGCCCTTGTGCACGAATCAAAAAGTTCTACCTTGTGAAGTTTTCTTTTTTGGGGGGGAGGGGAGAGGAGGGGAGGGGAGAGGTATGGTGTTCTATCAAGGTAGGCCTCAAGGACACATTTTAATTAAATGGAACAAATAAGAGATGCTATTTACCAGCACAGGTATTTTTCTAAGTGATACTGGAGCAGTATAACTCAATACACATGCATTATGCGCCCTGATGAAAGAATTGAATTAATTTTGTGTGGAATGTCCCATGATCCTTTGGGACAAATGGTGTCTCAAGTAGGGACATTCTCCTCTGAGTGGACATTTCGTAAAGTGTCCCTCCCTTTAACCAACTCAAAAGTAGACGTGTGACTGATCTGCAAAATAGGTCACACTTTAATTTGAAAAATAGGTCATATAAATATATTACAGTCCTGTCTTAATTAATGTCAACGATGATTACACAATTTAAGTGTAGTGGTCACAGTTGTGGCACCACCACGCTATTTTGAACAGGGGTTTTCCATGGTGGTGTACCAGAAGCAGAGGCTCAGCTCCATAAGCAGGCCACACGTCAGCCCTGAACTTTGCCATCGTGTGATAGGACTGCACCCGTCTCCTGTATCAATCAGCCCTGAACTCTGCCATCAGGTGATAGGACTGCAACTGTCTCCTGTATCAATCTCTTCAGGAGTGCAAGAGGAACAGTCACAATACACTCAGCGTTAAACTGATTGTGAATCTGTGTGTATGAGTGTGTGATTGTGTGTGTGTCCTTTAATGTGTGCGTGTGTCTGTATGCGGAATGGGTGCCATTTGTTTGTGCAGGCTAACAACACTTTTTACCCCTCTGAAAGGTTTTGCATGTAAAATGAAATTAAAAGTCAGACCCATTCTGTTTAACAGGAAAACCCTTCTACACTACATCACTTCAAGATGGGGGGAAAATCTCTCACAGACAGTGTGCACTCTTTCACTCGCTCTGCCCTTTCCTCCCTCCCTCTCTCTTTCTCTCTCTCTCTCTCTCTCTCTCTCTCTTTCTCTGGCCCATTAAAACCATAAGCAGGAGTGGAGCATAGAGCGGTAGAGTCGCTACCCACTTTAAACATTTATCAGGGTGCATTTTTGGTTGTCCACCGAACAAAGAGAGTGAGCGAGAGGGCGAGAAAGGGAGTCAGAAAATCCCAGCCTCAGGCCCCTGAGTTCAGTCAGTCAGACAGACAGCCAGAGAGAGAGAGAGAGAGTGTGTGTGTGTGTGTGTGAAAGAAAGGGGTGGTGGTGGGGGGGCTGGGGTTGGTGAGTGAGTGAGTGAGTAAAAGAGAGAGAGAGAGAGAGAGAGAGAGAGAGAGAGAGAGAGAGAGAGAGAGAGAACGAGAGATATGGAGTGGAGGGGAAGCAGGGGAACGCTATTTAAAGCAGCAGGGGTCGATTTGTCACCCTGAGTGAGCGCTGGCCAACGAGAACATTCTTTATTCAACATGCTCGTTCCTTCCCTCCCCAACCCTCTCTCTTTATTTCGCGCCAGGGTCTCGCACCAGCCCCAAGCCCCCCCCCCCCCCGGGGGGTGAGGCATCGGCACTCCCAAACCCCCCCCCCCCCCCCCCCCACCACCACCACCACCCCACCCTACCACACCTTCCCCATCTCCCTCCTCCTCGTCTCCGCCCGAACATAATTAATCAATTAGAGAAGGGGCTACCCCTCCCTCAGCCGGCAACAAAGAGAGTGGCGGCGAGTGCAAAGAGCACGCGGAGGGCCCCGACGCTGGCGCTGCTCCACTGGGGCGGCCGCCTCTCCTAAACAGGTACACTGCTTCCTTCATTAACTTCCTCATTAGTGGACTTGATTAGAATAGATTGGACTCCAGATTACTGATGTAGACCTCGCGAGTGGTTTTAATTACATCAGTAGCACCAAACTCAAACTATGTAACCTTCGCCCCAGCCCACAAACAGGGAGCGGGGAGTGTGTTAAGGTTTCGCACGCCGTTTACTGCTGGTGAGGTGCTATGCTAGTGTGTGGGGTGCTGTAAGGCTTTCCAATGAGGCTTCAAAACATGGTCTGTTATTGAATGTGCCTGACAGTTTAACGTACCTGTTTTCCACCATCTTCTCCTCTCTCTCTCTCTCTCTCTCTCTCTCTCTCTCTCTCTCTCTGTCTTTTTCTCGCTCTCCCTCTTTCAGATTGATTTTTTTACTGTCTCTTCTCCCTGCACTGTGGTGCTTCATCGATGCCTGCGTTGATGGCTTGTGGGAAATATTTATTCACATTGATCCGATTCGCTGATGAGTCTTTCATCAGCGTCGAGGCTCAAACATACTCGCCCCCCCCCCCCTTCCAGTATCCCACGATCGTGTCTAAATATCAATCAGCTGCAGCAGGAAGGCAGAGGGAAGAAAATACAGGGTGTGAGGGAGGAATGGAGGAAGAGGGGGAGTAGTGCAATTCTGTGCGGGGGAGGAGGAAAAGAAAGACCGATTTCACCACAGACGCAGAAGAAAGAGAAAAGAAACAATCACCTTTAACAAAAGCGAGCAATACGTTCTGTGCCTGTAATCACAGTCTTAATGAGGATGGTGCTGGAGGCATGTAAAGATGTGGGCAGTGCGCCGCTAGTGTTAAAGCCCCAGCTACATCAGACAGGTGGGAGATTCTGATAGGGAAGCAAGAAGTAGACAGTTGCAGACAGGAAATGAAATGTGGAGGGAGCGATATATCAGATAAACAAAAGCAAGCAAGCACATAAATAAATAAATAAATAAATAAATGACAAAGCCAGCAGGAAAGCAAAACAGACAGACCAGACAGACAGTGGCAGAGAGAGCTACAAAAGACAACCCTGCTCATCCACCCTGTGTGAAGATCTGTGTGTGTGTGTGTGTGTGTGTTTGGGGGGGGGGGCTTTGTTCAGCCTCAGGTCCTGCCCTAGTGTGTCATGAAAGATTCAGCACCTACAGGATATTTTTCGTCATGAAACTTTCATGACATTAGAGTCCCCACTACCCAACCCCCCCCTCCCCACCCAGCAGCTTCCTCCCCATTCTCTTGCCCCGCATAATGGTGATGAAGAGGTGGGGAGAGACACCACAGCCTAATCTGTGGCTACAGACGCCCGGCTCCTCCAGGGAGAGACACCAGAGTAACAGTGGGCGCCGTGGTGCCAGCCTGAACCGGACGATGACTCATTCTGTGTTGACGCAAGCGAGCAGCACAGGCTAACAACAACAACAACAACACACAAAAAAGAAAACGCAGACAAAACCGAAACCCAGAGGACGGCCTTCAAAAAAGAAATCCCAACAAAACAAACAAAAACAATGGCCACAACACACACAAGCGCGAACACTCACAAAAAGTCAGCGTTCGGATTTTGGGATGTTTACAGTACTGCTTGCTCTTTCGGTCAGGTCTTAATCTCCTTGGCAACGCCTGCGCAAGCACAGCATTGCCAAAATGTCCACAAAGTCATTTTTTCTACAACGGACAAATACTGACAAGTCTAACTACAAAACTACTCAACAGAACTATAACTCAGAAGTTTACACTCACACACAATTGTGTGATGCAAGGTCGTATGTAAATTGGGCGTCCCAAATGCCCCGCCCCGAGCACCAGGCGCCTGTCACATCAGCCTAATAAATAACAGCAATTGCCCCGATCACGTCTGATGAATGCACACGAGCACATGGCTCCAGAGGCATCCTGCCCATGGCCATCAGTCTGTGACAAGAGAGGAGGGGGGGACTGGCTTTTGTTGTAGTTTGGGGAAAGACATCATGACGCAAGATCATGCATCCTCATTAGGGAGGCTACTGTAATATCAACAGTGCCACAAATATGGACAGCGCCACCACTGATGTGCAGGACTACTTGCAGCAGTGTGGGGAAATGTCAACCAATAGCATGGATTTATTCAAAATCTGATTTTTTTTTTATGTATATCATATCAGATATCAGGAATTTTGTTGTACAGAACTATGTCTGCATGCAATTCCTTGAGGTATGGATGCACCGTGCTATTCTGAGCAGAAAGGGAAATGCCATACAAGTTCATCTTTAAAAAGACTCGAGCACACAGGGAAGCCTATAAATTATGGTAAAACAGACCAGAGTATTTTAATACTTCAGGAGCATAAAAATCTTATAGGGTGTATATTTCCCCAAGATTCCTTTGCATGATGAGGGAGGGAGAACAAGGGCAGAACTGCAGGAGAGAAGGAACTGAGTGACAGAAAACAAGGGGGGAGAGAGAGAGAGAGAGAAAGAGAGAGGGAGAGAGAGAGAGGGAGAGATGAACAGTAAAGTGCTTGGGAATTTAATAAGACTCTACACTGCTCAATAATATCAGTGCTCAACAGGATCCGCAGGGACATAGGGAATGTGTGGATAAAAAGATGGCGTGCTCTCCCCAGACAAGCTCAGGAAAACGCTCGCAGCTCCATCGAAAAAAAAAAAAGAAGAAGCCATGAGCCGGGCTAGCGTGCTTGCTAGCTAACGCCCCCAAGGGCTACACTTACAAAAATAATATTAAAAATAATTCACATCACATGGCATGTCCTTGTAGATTCCTGTGCCACAAAGCTTCTTCTTTATTCTTCCCTTCCTTTCCGGGATGCGAATGCTCTGACGATGTACCGTTCCCCCGACATGCATTATTCAACTGGCGCCGTTTCAAAAATGACACGGCAAAGTTATCCCGCAACACAATGGAAAAACACTGACTTTGCGTGGCAAGTGTGTGTGTGTGTGTGTGTGTGTGTGTGTATGTGCGTATGTGTAAGCTTGGACAGGCTGACTGCCTCCGGGCCCCAGGAAGCTCCGCTGGCATTTGCATGCGTCTCAGGCTGGCCTGTCCAGATCGCTCCTGGCGACTGCCATGTTTGAATTCGGTGAAGGCTTGTGTCGGCCGTCCCGGGAGGGATAAAAAAGAAAAAAAAAACTCTCGACAGACTCACTCATGCAAGACCAAACACAACCCTCATCACCGTGAAGGGAACAGGGCCCGGTGGATACGCCCAGATCGAGGAAAAATCAACCGGCGAGAAAGGAGAGAGGGATGGATGGGGGGGGGGGGGTGATGTTTCATTTATCTTTCACCGCTCTCTGTCCATCCAGCTATCGGTGAGTGACATCTCTGATCAGAGATTTTAATGGGATGCTGAGGCTCTGTGAAGCTATGTAAACAAGAGATTTACGGAGTCTTTGCCCTTGATACACTCAAAACGATCCCGCCAGTCTTCAGGAAAGCGACTCAAAACCTGCTCTGAATAGTCATTTGGAGAAAGAAATGGGCCCGCAGTAAACAGGAATGGTAGAAGAAGAATTGTTAAAAAAGAGGAAAAAAGGCACTAGGGAAATAAGCACTTAATTTCTTTAACGGCATCAGCATTTTTTAAATCACATATTGTGCCTCAGTGCTGAGGAAGTTGAAGTGTGTGTGTGTGTGTGTGTGTGTGTGTGTGTGTGTGTGTGTGTGTTTGGCCCTTTTGTGCATCTCAGTCTAAGAGAGAGAAAGAGTTCTCCCAAATTACCGGGGGACCTTGGCTAATCCAACAAGCGGCGGGAGAGAGAAGTGCATTGTGGGATGCACACATTAAAGACTCCCAGAAGCCTCGGCATTATTAAAGGGACGGTTGATGAACGACTGCACACTCTATCTGATGAACCACCCCAGCGTCTCTCTCTGTGAGATGGAGGCGTGACAGTCACTAGACAGCACCCAAACTCAGCCTCACAATGAGATGACACGGGAAAAAAGATGGCCGATTGTTTCACCAGGCTACCAGCACTACCTATATAGAAACATTAAAATTATCTACCATGGGCAACGTAGCTGTTATGTTAGCATAAGAGGAAACGAGAGAGTGTGCAACTATGTGCTGGTATGTGAAACTGCCATGTTTGTGTTGTGCTGGCGCTGATGAAATATTAATGGAAACCCGGTTGCAAACGATAGCTCATTAGAACAATTTTTCGCATATGGGAAATGGAGGAAACATGGAGGGGGAAAATGGAGAGCTCCTTTGAGCAGAAAATGCTGACATACTGAAATCTGCTGCGTTATCGAAATGAAAAAAAAAAAAACAATGCCCCAGAAAGTCAGGCATAGAAATAAAGAAGAAGAACATGGAGAAGAAGAAAAAGATGTGTCGTTGTGTCTCCCTCTACACAAAATTACAGATACTCGACGGCTCTTCAACCTTTTGTCTGCTGCACTGTTTTATTTAATGTTCACATTACGTAAAGCACTCAAGTCTGGAGCCTTTAATCACTACTGGCCATCAAGAGGTCGTTGTAGACCCCCTTTTTCAAAGGAGGGGAAAATAACCCTGCTAAGCTGCAGCGTTGGTGTGTCGGCGCGGCGCCAAGATGGACAACTGTAATTGCCTCCACATTCCCGTCGAGAGGCTCGCCTTTTACTCACACCACTCAGACGTTTTTTACCGTTTTTTACCGATGTGAGCCTTTGCCGCTTGAAGACTTTCAAATGTTAAAATTAACCACAGTTGGCAAGGGTGACTAGCGAGCTAACAGCTTCACCTCTGAGCTAGCTGCTAGCCACTAGCCTTTCCGTTGTCAGGAGTATAAGGCCTGCAGTCTTAGCTCGCCACACATCACCCCTTTACCCACCCATCCGTTCCACCAGAGTACTGCTCAGCACAGCACAGGTCCATCACAGCAGAGAGCACTCACCTACAGTCACAGGCGCTGTTAGCATTAATATTGAAGAGGAGAGGAGATTCGGGCTCTGCATTAGCGTAGAGATTTATTGATGTGTTTGCGCCGCGGATGTGGCAGCTGCTCTCAGGTACTTATCGAGGGAAAGTCTTCCTCTCTCCTCTCCTCTCCTCTACTCTGTTGTCTTCTCGTCCCTGTCCTTCTGAGCCCCTCTCACTCCTTCAGATACTGCTGTTCTAAGGCACCACTGCTGGGATGTTAGCTCTCATACTGAACTTAGTGTTCTGTGAGAAAATCAAAGAGAAAATCAAATCAAAAGTCCCTCCATCCAAAAAAGAAAACAAAATGGCTCACATTTGTTTTTTTTTCCTTCTCTGCTCTCTTCAGAGGGCCCTAGTCGGTCAGCCTGTGCTGTAGGATGATTGATCAGGGTGTGTCAGTGGCCGTCACTTTGTCCCTGTCCCGTTTGAGGTTAATGGGCAGACTTGCCCCCATAAATATGCCACATTAGAGCCCTCCATGACCACTGGCCTGTCTTTCTCTCACACAAACACACACTACAAGGATGAATCCCCGTCATCCCCTCGCCAGGGCCACCAATGCTGCTCTCTCTCACACACACACACACACGCTGCTGTGCATGCTGTGCATAAGGATCGTTTGTCAATCCAGGCCCTCACCCTGTGAAAGGCCTGACAGACAGAAAGACCGAGGCGGATGAGTCTCTGCCACCCTCTAATCCAATTCGCCACCCATCCAAGATGGAGCATTCATTTAGGCCCGCGTGGGGGACAAGTGCGGGACCCAGAACGAGGTTTGATTCAACTCGCTTCGGCCTCATCGTTTCTTTTTTTTGTTCTTTTTTCCTGTGGCCGCGCTTTTTCTCCGAGCACGTTCCCCCACGCAAAGCGGCTTTAGCATGGCTCTCTGATCCTTATGTGGTCCGGGCTGAATATTTCCGGAAGCTTCTGTGTGGTCATTCAGTGGAACGCCCAGCAGTGGGTCGTGCACTGGTTTATCCAATACCACCCGCTGCTCTATGGCTACTTTAGCAAACACATCAACCGCACTCACACACACACACCCTTTCTTCCCAACACCCCACTAGTTCACTTGCTTAGTGGGGGCCTGGGGGCTTTTCTTTCATGGGGGGGAGGAGGGGATAAATTGATCTATGGGATGGCAAATTGGCTTTCAATCGCCACTCAATGCACTTTAATTGTATTAGGGGGGACGAGGAAGAGATTAGTCTACAAAATCTGGTCAGAATAATAATGATCTGAAGCTGGCGATACCGTATTAAATTCCTGTGAATCCACCACAAGCCACGGGGAAAAGCTAGCCTCTGCTGTACACAGATAATAGCAGGTTGGGCACTCTCTGTGTAATTTTTTTCCACACGGAGAGAGAGAGAGAGAGAGAGAGAGAGAGAGAGAGAGAGAGAGAGAGAGAGAGAGAGAGAGAGAGAGAGAGAGAGAGAGAGAGAGAGAGAGGAAAAGGAAAAGGAAAAGAGACCGGGAGGGAAAAAATAGCTGATTACTGATCATTGAAGTTATTTATTTCGTGTGAAAATATGAAAATGAAAATGGTTCTTCCTGACTTGGTTGGTTCGCCCCTCCATTAGCTCAAAGCAAGGCTGCAGTGGAGAGGAGCTGTCTGCTAGTGCTGCACCCGCTGAAATGATTTCAGGGAGAGAGAAGAGAGATGGAAATACAGGGCTAAAATAATAACACAAATAAATACAATGTATTTACTCATTTTTCAGAGAATGAGTGGATTTAATCCTGTACGGACCACCTAGTAGTGGCTGGCCTCAAAATGTTATCCTATATTACAGTGCCATCCTGCTCAGAATGTTATCCTATATTACAGTACCATCCTGCTCAGAAAGCTATCCTATATTACAGTGCCATCCTGCTCAGAATGCTATCCTATATTACAGTGCATGGCCTCAGAATGCTATCCTATATTGTAGTGTATGGCCTCAGAATGCTATCCTATATTGTAGTACATGGCCTCAGAATGCTATCCTATATTACAGTGTATGGCCTCAGAATGCTATCCTATATTACAGTGTATGGCCTCAGAATGCTATCCTATATTACAGTGTATGGCCTCAGAATGCTATCCTATATTGTAGTGCCATCCTGCTCAGAATGCTATCCTATATTACAGTGCCATCCTGCTCAGAATGCTATCCTATATTGTAGTGCAATCCTGCTCAGAATGCTATCCTATATTGTAGTGCCATACTGCTATGTTCGCAAACATGTGGCATGTCTACAGCAATATGCTGTCAGTTTGAAGAGACTCAATGCCAGACTGGTGCCATTATAGCACATTTCATGGGTATGGACATCACATGAATGAGTAAAGCATCTTCTGTCATGTGCCTTTTTTTGTCTTTGTCAACAAGCTGTGCATATAGCAGCTCTGTTTTCTTTTTTTCTGTTGCATTTTGGTATTCAGTTTTTGATATCATTCTCTTGTTTCAAAGACAATGGGAACAAAGGATGCCCTCTTTACAGCCTCTCTTTCTCTCCCATTCTCATTCTCTCATCCCACTCTCTCTCTCTTTCTCATGTTGTGCTGATAATATGGAATGCGGGCAGAGTTTGCTGTCCTTGAAGCATCCGCCTCCTCAGCCCAAGAAGAAAAGGAAAAAAAAATAGAAACATGGAGGGATGGGTGCGTGAAAACCGCTCGATCTGTGATGCCTTTAAGCATCCAGGCTAGAGTATTCAGCTTGTGAAAACAGCCAATCCCTGCTCACAAAACTGGCTGCTGTGACCACCGACCTCTCTCTAGCAGCAGAGCCCTTATGAGGGAGACCAAGTAGGAAGCTGGCTATGGATACGGTAGGCCCCGTCTGCTTTGTATTTCTCTTCTGATATCATTTGGTAAACATTATTTGAAAATAAATGTCAATGTGTGCAGAGACTTTCTAATGTGGAGACACAGCACTCAAAAAATACTCCATAGAAATGCATGGGGCTAGTTTGTCACGCCAATATGGCCGTTGACAATATAGACAACATCCCACCCCTTCCTCGGCAAAACGTTGACATGTGAATACATTGAGCCAATCATGTGGTGTGATGTGAATACATTGAGCCAATTATATGGTGTGTTGTGAAGACATCGTGCCAATCATGTGTTGTAATCTCGCCGCTGGAGCAAGATTGGTGTCGTGAAGCCTTGCGCACGCGCATTTCTGCCGAAATGGATGCCCGACGAGTGCCCAAAAAGTGTTGTCAAATGGCCGCCGAGTGGAGGGACTTGCCTAAAAGGACTTTGATGTGTGTTACTGTTAGCATGCATGTTGCATCTATGATGTAAATATGGGTTCATATTAAGTAAAATAACATGACTACGACTTAGTCTAGGTAGTCAGACAAATAACAGTTGAGTATGGAAGTGAAAAGGGTCCATTTGTCTTTTTGCGATATATCATCAATAAACTGACAAAAGGTTGCAATCCTTTTGAATCCAGAATTTCAATAAATGGCCAATGAAAGGAGTTGTGTTTGAGTGGATATGAATGAAAAGAAATAAAATGGACTTTGTACCAAAGAAGGTATGTTACGGTCTTCCAAAAAACGGGCATCCAAATCCCGTCGCCCTCAATACCCCACTCGAGCATGGCTGAGATGATGGCGGCTGCTTTTGTTCATCCTCTGTTGGTTTAAAGAAGGCCAAGGACCTTCGCTCGGCAGCCGGGAGAATCTATTTCTGTCTGCCGACGTGCCCTTGCGCTCCTTGTCTCTGGGAATATATCAGTGGCACACTCCCCCCCCCCCATACACACACACACACACACACATCCCCCAGAACCCCAGCACCCTCTTTTTTATGGAGCGCAAATGAAATGAAATTACTTTCATCTGTAAACTGTTTCCCTCTATGGCTTTTCGGAGTCAGGGGGTGAAATTGCATTTTTTCCCTGCTCCTCCATCCTCCCTGACTCTTTCTGTCCCTGTCTCTCTGTCTTGTCCTCCCTCTCTCTCTCTCTCACTCTCCCACTGTCTGTCTCTCTCCCTCGTTTTCCCTTTCTCTCCTTCCTTCTTTCTTTCCGTAATGGCATGTTGATAAAAAAGCTCCTGTGCCAGCGAAGGAGAAACAAATGTGCAGAGAGACAGTGAATGGAGATGGATATTGTTTTTATTGATTTCCATAGACACCGAGCCTCATGATTCGCCCGCTACATTCATCATGGTGTGTTATCGATCCGATGGGTGGGGTAGGGGTGTAGGTGAGATTGTTTGATGTACTTGTGTGTGTGTGTGTGTGTGTGTGGGGGGGGTGGGGTGGGGTGTGGGTGGGGGGTTATCAGTGGATGGCTCGCTGGTAGGGACTAGGGGGCAAGACACAAGTCCACTTATCCCCTTCAAGGCTCGGTGAAAGGGTGTGACCTTATTAATTACTACATGAAATCTGACACCACTGCATGTTTGAGTGTCTTTGTGTATGTGTGTGTGTGTGTGTGTGTGTGTGTGAGAGTGTGTGTGTGTGTGAGTGAGAGAGAGGGAGAGAGGGAGAGAGAGAGAGAGAGAGAAAGAAAGAGAGAGGGAGGGAGAGAATCCATATTTGAGTGTGTGCGCTAGTGGACTCCCCATCACATTCAATTATGGATTCAAAAAAGTGATGAATTGGCCTTATAATAAAGAAAAAAATGGCAGAAAAAAGGAATGCTAATGATAATAATTAAGTCCAAACGTACAAGGTGACATATGAATTAGATTCATAAATCAAAGTGTCTAATATGGCTGTGGTCAGTGGCGGCATTTTATCGAACTGGAGCATATCACCCTGATGTGTGAGTGTGTGTGTGTGTGTGTGTGCGTGTGTGTATGTGTGTGTGTTTGTGTGTGTGTGTGTGTGTGTGTGTGTGTGTTGATGGTGGGTGGGTGGGTCTGTAGAGTTTGCCATGTGATGCATAGGAGCTCTGTGTTGTGCTGCACCTTCTCTTCCCTCCCGAGAACATGACAAATATCTCCAGGCTTTTAAACAACCACTCCATCTTCCTCATCCACCCACCAGTGCACCACCAACACACACACACACATCTGCACAGGCAAACACACACACACACACACACATACACACACACACACACACACACACACACACACACACACACAGGTAAATGAATAGCTGGTACACCCACACACAACCACATTTATACACAAGACACATGTACTAACATGTGCCCACACACACACGCACACACACACACTCACACACTTGCATATGATGAAACAACAACCTTGCAAGTGGCAGAGGTGATACAAATCTCCAACATACTTCATACACTCAGCAATGTGCTCCTGTCATGACAGCAGAGGCAGACTGATGCATATGATCCGCAGCATAACGAACAGGGCTCAGGAGCGCTCAATACTGCCTATTTGATCATGCCCATAAATAAAGTGCCATACATGTGTCTACAGGCATATAGAATACTCTCTCACGTATGTACAAAACACACAAAAAAACACACATTAGTACACAGACACACACGGTGCACACACACACACACCCTAACCAACACCTGCAAACACACACAAATACACACACACACACACACATACAGTATGCACACAAACACACACACACACACACACACACACACACACACCAGCGCCACTGCAGAGTGTGGAGAGGTGCATGCGAGGCAGGGGCTACCCCGTCACTGTCTGCATCGGCTGCCATGGAGGTGGAGCTGAAGCTGATGGCGGTCGAACAGACAGATAGCTCTGGAGTCTCTCCGCCAGGATTGAATCATTACAAGCCCTTCCCCACTGGATGTGTGTTCGGATCAGCAATATTTCACACTGACAGAAGGACCCACCAGCAGGTGTCCACACACTGTACCCCTCACAATATATATTTTTGTCTTTTTTTTTAATTATTATTTATTTTCTTTTTTTTTGTTTCAGCTCCCCCTTGCTCTTTCTAGCTTTCAATCTCTCTCTCTCTCTCCATCTCTCTCCATCTCTCTCTCTCTCTCTCCATCTCTCTCTCTGAGATTTACCTTTGCCATCTGCTGTAACTAATGTAGATACGTGTGACCTTTTTCCCCTCTGAGACTCCGTCATAACACCTACTGTAGCTTGCCCAAATGGAATGAAGAAATAGCTGATCTCATTTAAACCCCCTGCTGTCTGCATGTACTGTATGTTTCCCGTCCCCAGCAGTGATGTGAGAATTGACACGTGCCATTGAGAGGCTCAGTACACTTAATGTGAGAAGCTTTGTAACAATTATTTATTTATTATTCTTCTGCGTAATGCTCTGCATAACTATGGGGCTTCATTCTCTCTCTCTCTCTCTCTCTCTCTCTCTCTTTCTGTTCTTGCCAAGCTCAAGGTAATGGGCCTTTGCATCAGTAAGTGTCTGTGGAGTGGGGAAAGTCTTTAAAATGCCCAGGGAGTCTCTGTCTCTCTCTCTCGTTCTTCCTGTCTCTCTTCATCTCTCTCTCTCTCTCTTGGGCTTTCTCCATCTCTCTCTCTATGTTTTGCTCTCTCCATCATTCTCTCTGTCTATGTTTTGGTCTCTCCATCATTCTCTCTCTCTCTCTCATTCCCTCATTCTGATGTATGCAGCACAGCCGACATTAGGACTCCGGTTGAGCTGATTGAAGACATTTGCAGCTGGCTCCAACTGCACCTCAGCCATTAGATAATACCTTATCACGCAACAGCTAGCTTGTACCTCCCAATTCACTCAGGCGCACGCACACACACACACACACACACACACACACACACACACACACACACACACACAAACATACACACACATAACTAAATCTGAATACTCAACACATCAGATTTCCTGTCTTTTTTTCCGTTTCATGTCATTCACAGGGAGCGTTTTTATGTGGCATGAATACTGCATAGGACCCAGCTGAGGGTCTGCACGACGAAAGACACAGGGAGCCATCAAAGCGCAAGCTCGACTTGACTCCCGGCGAGCACACTCCAACGACTTTCAACCCCCTTTTCACACACAAACACACACACACACACACACACACACACTGACACACACTTACTCCATGCATTGCCCTTATGAAATGAATTGGAAATAACAGGTCTGTCCTGCGCCGTAAAACTTGCAACAAAGTCATTCTCAGGACAATCAGGGCGAATTAGCTTAGGGAACTAGTGACATGGAAGGATCGCTAGTGACA
This sequence comes from Alosa pseudoharengus, assembly GCF_046254945.1. Taxonomy (NCBI): domain Eukaryota; kingdom Metazoa; phylum Chordata; class Actinopteri; order Clupeiformes; family Clupeidae; genus Alosa; species Alosa pseudoharengus. The sequence continues at coordinate 33,579,767 of NW_027468640.1, forward strand.
CGTAGCACGCTAAATCACTTACCAGCCCGGCAAGGCTGGAGAGATGGAGGAAGACGACCTGTTTTCTCTTTTTTTTTTTACTTTCTTTTTTCCCACCAAAAAGGAAGGAGAGTTAAAGGAGACCTGGGCTAGATCCGTGACACTTTAGTGGCTTTACAATTGCTTGTTTCTTGTCTTTTTATGGCACTTTATTCCCTGCAACTTGTTTCAGTGGATTTACTGGGCAAATATGGCTGCCACCTACACTCTTTCTCTCACTGACTTTCTCCGTGCTAAAAACACTCTCCTACCAACACACCCAGCACCATCATCTCAGAAATCACTGCAATGTCATTATGCTTGGCAATGCTATTTTAGGAAAACGCTGGTTTACTAACATAGCCCTCTCATGGCCACTGTACTTTTATTTACATTAGAGCATTCCTGATTTTCAAGGCTCTCTGAGAGTATGGCATATCTAGACGATCTCTTTGTATGTCTGTTCTATAATAATATAAAGAGTATGAGACAAACCTAAACAAGTCTAACAGGAAACTGCATCAAACAGAGAACAAAAACATCATCATTTGTAATGTGTAAATGAAGTATATGTCTGGTGCTGTATTGGAATTCCTGCTAACCAGTCCTTTCTATTAGAAATCAACATGTCTGAAAGCATGTCACATTCCGATGGCCTCTGTTGTTTCCTTCAGAGAGGAATTGAGGAAATATCTTCTCTCTAAACGCCATCATAGACAATGCTGTGGCTGAAGCCTCCTCTCTTCCTCTCCTCTGTTTCTCTCTCTATCTCTCTCTGTCTATCTTTAGCCCCTTTCTTTCTTTTAAAGAGGCTCTCTGTGTTTTTGGAGATAAGTACTTTAAGCACTTAATTTCCCTCCCTGAACTGTGCTGGGTCTCCTCCTTTTCTTCCCCTCTCTCTTATTTTCTCCCTTTTCATTTCACACCCCCTTCCTGTCTTCCTCACACTCCTACTCTCTCGCTCTCTCTCTATCTCCTGCTCTTCCCCTCTCTCTGTGTCTCCTCCTCCCTCCTCCCGTGCCTCTCTTTCCCCCCTCTCTCCTGCTAGCTGGTGACTGTAGGCAGCGTCAGCGCGCTTGCCTTAATGTCAGCGGTGCGGCTTTAATTGAATAAGGCGGGTGTGGTGACTGACAACGGCTACTGCATTATCAGACGCCCGCCCGACGGCACGCTCCTAATCTCTCTCCTGCTGCACTCATTTCTCTCTCTCTCTCTCTTTCTCTCTCCCACTCCTCTCTCTCTGTCTCTCACTGTCTGTCTTTCTATCCCTCTCTCCCTCTCTCTCTGCTCCTCTCTCTGTCTTACTGTTTCTCACATGCACACAGAAAGACCCACTAAGTAGATTTGGAGGAGTCACACGCACGGCACGCACATGCATGCACACTCTCACTCCTGCCTCTCTCTCTCTTTCTCAAACACACACACACACACACACACACACACACACACAGTGTCACAGTGTCTGGCATCATGAATGTGAGCATGCTCTGCATTGGCTACATGGCTCTTCTGCAGTACTGCTACTGCAGCTTTGCTGAGCTGTGAGAGGTGTCAGCACAGCAGGTGAAACCTTGGGAACCCTAACTAAACAAACAAACAAACAAACAAACAATAAACAAACAAATGCTGCCATGGCTGCACGCACCAGCTCTCTAACACAGTAGAGGGTCTCCAGCAGCCACCACAATAACCCAGCAGCGCTGCACTTGGTTACCTCTCTGATACACTCTGCTATTCCCCAGGTACCTTGTCTCTCTCTCTCTCTCTCTCTCTCTCTCTCTGTCTGTGTTTCTGTATTTCTTTCTGCCTTTCTTTTCTTGTCTATCCTTCTCATTCTTTCCCTCTGGACTGGAGCTTGTGCATGTGCTAGTCTTCAGTCTTGTTTTTTTTTTCGTCTTCTTTTTTCTCCCTCCCTCCCTCCCTCCCTCCCTGTCTCTTCCCTCCCCCTCTGTCTCTCTTTTTCAGCCTTTCCATCGCTGACGGCCGTCTCAGGCCGAGCGTTCACGGCGCACGTCGAGGGCGAGGGAACAAAACGGACAGCATTAGCTGGGGAACAATGCTCCAATCACACACTGCCCCTCCTCCCCAACTCCACCGCCACACACACACACACACACACACACACACACACACACACACACACACACACACACACACACCACCTGCCCCTCACCTCAGTTCCACTCTCTGGCCCTCGCCTGCCAATCACAGGGTCGGGGGAACACTCGCATGGCCTCAGTGGCAACATGGTGGAAATAATAAGAGCACTTTGCTTTTCCTTTTCACTCCTTTTTTTTTTTCTTGTACTGTACCTTTTCTCTCTCTTTCTCCCACTCTCTCTCTCTCTATCAATTGCTCTCTCTCCCTCTCTCTCCACCTTATGCTATCTTTGCAGTTGGCAGACACTTAGGGAGGTTCATGGGAGTCATGAGCAGATTTGAACAAACATACAAACTGCTAAGATACATTCTGCTAATTCTGCATCTTTTGCAAGCTAGAAAAGAGGGATGAAAAATAGCAACAAAAAAGAGAAGAAAAAAAATGAGAGTGAGGGAGAAAATGAAAGAGAGAAAAAAGAGAAGAGAAGGGAAGGGGAGAGAGGGATGACAATGACAAAATATCCCAGACCCTCATTAGATATTTCACGGTCTGAGCTCCACACCCTGATGACCAGCGGCGAAAAGCCAAGCCGTTACCGCCAGGCATTCTGGGTAAAAGCAATTTAACGCGGCTAGGCTCAATGGCCCGGCGAATCGAGCACCCAGGGAACACAAAAGGAGAAACAGTTAAGGCGGCCCCGGCACATTTCCTGTTTCGACGCATCCCTGCCTCTCCGGCTATTCTTACTCTTCTTTAAGCCTCCCATTTTTTCTCTTCCACTGCTTTTCTCCGCTATTGTGTATGTGCGAGATTATTTCTCTTTATTCATCTTCCTGAGCCATCGTTCAGAATTCCCCACGAGTTCCGTGTGGCGGTGCGGCCTAGGCGGACGAGCATGACGAAGGATTGGGAATAAAAAAAATCCAACCAGAAGAAAAAGAAAACAGCTCTGCCATCACCAAGGCAACCTCTGACTTAATCCGCGCTAATGACAGCAGCAACAACCATCACGGTTAAGGCAATAACAACACTGATGACGAAGGTGGTGGAGCCGATGATGATGATGATTATGATGATAATGATGATGATGTCGGTAATGAGGGATCTCCACCGCTGAGACGGAGCTAACTGTCCCTGGGTGTTTCCACACGGCTCCTGGACCCCCACCCAAGCTCTCCCAGGGGCTCAGCCAGCAGAGGGGGACCGAGTGGGGGGTTCATCCCGTCTAAACAGCCCACACACAAACACACACACACACCCCCCCTCTATCCCAGTAGGGCCTCACAGAGTCTGCCTCTGAGCACACACACACATACACACACACACACACACGCGCGCGCACATACACACACATACTCAGATGAACACACACAGACACACGCGACGTGGGGCCTCATTAATGTCAGGAGAGAAGGGGGTGGGTTGGGGCCTGAGGGGTAATACAGTAGACGTCAGTATCAGCCCCAGGGGGACTCACTGAGGGACCTGGAGTCAAACGACAGAGTAAACCCCCGCCCCCCACCCCCCACCCCACACACACACACACACAAACACACACACACACACACACACACACACACACACACACACACACACACACACACACACACACACACACACACCCTCCACCCTCTTTTCCCTCCTGATGGCTCTCTCCATCTCCCCCTGAGGAGCCCCGGTCAGAACAAAAAAACTGTACCCTGGAGATTCCATGACAGCCCGCATCCCTCTGCAGACATCTGTTCATCCCCTCTCTCCCTCTTCCCCTCCTCCTCTCTCTCTCTCTCTCTCTCTCTCTCTCGTTCCATCCCTCCCCACCCGCTTCTCATGTCCATCCATCCTCATCCTCTGTGGAGAAAATAGCAAAGAAACGGCTAAAAGAGGGAGAGAAACGAGAATTTGAAGAGAAGAAAAAGGAGCGAGAGAGACAGCCGGCACAATGTGCCATCTCTTGTTCCGCATTCACAGCGGCCTCGGAACACCAATTAAAACGCTGAAATATTAATCCCGCAAAATGGCTTCTCTTCGTCATGGGAGAGCAGTGAGAGTGAGGGATGGAGGGAGCAGTGGAGGGAGGGATGGAGGGAGAGAGGAAGTGGAGGAAAGGGGTTGATGACACAAACGCTGGCTATTTACCGCGTTATATATTTATTTATGGCTTTCCAAAAGGGGAGATTACCATTTTGCGAAGACCACCTTTGTAGTGCCTAATCCTGTCCCTAATCCGCGGCTATTGATCGACGATCACAGACGAGGCAGTGAAAAAGGGAAGAGAGAGAGAGGAGAGGAGAAGAGAGGAAAAGGGAGGAGAAGGGAGCAGAGGAGAGGAAGGGGTGGAAGGGATAGAGATGACTGGTTAGGCTGCATTCCCCCAGACTCTCTGTTTCCCTTTCTCTTTTCCTCTTTCCCTTTCTCTCTCTCCCTCTGTCTCTCTCTCTCTCTCTCTCTGTCTTTCTCTTTGAATAAGGGAGGCAGAATTAAGGCCAAAGCCCCTCGACTGTCAGTTCCAACATAAAACCCAACCCACACAATAGGCCATACCATTCATCTCTCTCCTATCCTCTCTCTCTCTCTCTCTCTCTCTCTCTCTCTCACACACACACACTCGCTCTTTGTCTTTCACTCCAAATGCCACTGGAAATATACCCACCCCCACCCCTCTTTCACTCGATCTGTACTGTTCTGCACTGTGAACAAATTGCACTGCTGAAGTCGGAGACGGCAGCACTCCATAACAAGCGAGGGAAGAGTAGAATCGACCTCCAGGTCCCCGCGATCATTAAAGAACAAACTAGCACACCTCCGAAAACACCCGTGGTCAGCAC
>NW_027468640.1:33584905-33589905 GCF_046254945.1 Alosa pseudoharengus
GGCCACACAGAGACACATACCACACACACACACGCACACACACACACACACACACACACACGGAGACAACAGATACGAAAAGCATGCTGAACTTTACATTTCCCATGATGACTGGTGGCCTTATCGCGGTGTGTCCGACACCAGTAGGTAGAAGGGCCAGTAAGCGAGTAAGGAGGCTTAGCCAATGACTGGAACGGCTATGGTGAGGGTGCTAATGATCAGCCCTGGGCCCCTTATAGAGATGAGCTAGCCCTCTCCTCTGGGACACCTGCTCAATGTATAGGAGAGCCTAGGAGTTTATGGGAAGTTCTGACCTTTATGGTGTGTGTGTTTGTGTGTGCGTATGTGTGTGTGTGTGTGTGTGTGTGTGTGTGTGTGTGTGTGTGTGTGTGTGTGTGTGTGTGTGTGTGTGTGTGTGTGTGTGTGTGTGTGTGTGTGTGTTGGCTTGTGGTATGTGATTGATTTCTTATACCACTAAGACAGGGGTGAATTTGATTGTGTGGTCTAATATAACGTTTTAGTGATGTCTTTGTCTTTAGTGACGTGGACAATGCTGCAGCTGCTCTAGGAACAGCTCTGGCTGGACAGCAAGCCGATTCAGTGTGATTAAATGGGTGCCCAGCCCCAGAGTCCTGTTCTGGACACTACTCAAGAGGATACACGTATCTGTTGAGGGTTAGTGGAAAGGTGTCGGGTGTTGGGGGTTTAACAGGAGCTCTGAGATGTAAGAAAAGAGCTCATCTCAGTCGGATGAGGGAAGATGATCTGTGGGGTGATAGATGGATAGAGAGAGAGGGAGAGAGGGACAGAGGGAGTGAGGGAAGGCTAGAGATGGCTGACACACGAGCAGCTGTCATTGATACGCACAGGAAGCTGCCACACGACCCGGCCGGCCCGACAGGAAGCTGGAAACCGCATCCCTCTCGGCTCGCCGCTCAACTCAGATGGACCACACGCACACACACAAGCGCGCGCACACACACACACACACACACACACACACACCCACAGGCAAGCACACACACACACACAGATTCAAATAAGCCCACACACACACATTGTCATTGACCTTAAGATGACTTGAGACCACGGCCACATGTGTCAGTCTAGCCAGACTGGCCTTAACATCCTTTATCTCTTTCTCATTCTCTCTGTGTCTCCACCACCACCATTCACCCTTCATTTTCCCTACCCCATTTCCTCTCTCTTTCTCTCTCTCTCTCTCTCTCTCTCTCTCTCTCTTTCTCTCTCTCTCTCTTCTCTCTCTCTTGCCACCATCTTTCCTCCAAAACAATGTGAGTCTCACCACCACACTAATGAACACTCCAAAGTGACCCCCACCACACTCCTTCCGCTCGGCATCATGGGTAGACAGCGGTGACGGTGGTTATGATTCTATTATTAGCGTGTGGGGATGAGGGGGCAAGCGGCAACCGGACGCTTGATGAATGAGGGGCCTTTAATTGGATAGCAGGATGTTGTTTCCTTTTACGCAAGTGTATGTGTGTGTCTATGTGTGTGTGTGTGTGTGTGTGTGTGTGTGTGTGTGTGTGTGTACGTTTGAAACTTCCACTGTACCCGGGCCCAGCGAGCCTGTGATTTGCAATTAAATAATCTTTCAACCTATTCCTATTCACACACACACACACACACACACACACACACACACACAAACACAGGCTGAACACACACACACACACACACACACACACACACACACACACACACACACAAACACAGGCTGAACACACACACACACACACACACACACACACACACAGTCAGAAGACACTGATAGTAGGAGGCAAGCCGATTAGGAGAAGGGAAGATATTAAATCACAAAATGCAAACAGATGATTACCAGGACCCACCCCTGCTCTCTCTCTCTCTCTCTCTCTCTCTCTCATCCCTCTCTCATCATCTCAGAGCCTGCCACATATTTGTTTCCATTCCCCGACTCTCACTGTCGTTGAGGGACACAAACACACCCAGACCGTCAGCCGAGGCACAACCAAAGCAACTCCACCAGCCCAAAAACACAACACACATAGCAGGCAACGCCACGAGAGAGAGAGAGAGAGAGAGGGAGAGAAAGAGAAAGAGAGATAAAGAAGGGGGGAGAGAAAGAGAGGGAGAGAGAACAAGAGATTGAGGTGTGTGTGTGTGTGTGTGTGTGTGTGGGGGGGGGGGTTCTGGATCAGGTTGTCCTGGAGGACGACAATGTCTGCAGGCAAATGTTCCAGTCAGGTCTGCCTGCCGACGCCTCGGCAACCAGGTCCCAGCAGAGAGGAAATGGAGGAGTGGAGGGGTGGAGGAGAGGAGATGGGAGAGAAAAAAAGATAGAGACAGAGAGAGAGAAAGAGAGTGGGGGACAAGATAAAATGAGATGATGAGAGAAGAGTAGAGGAGGAGAGATTAGAGGATAGGTTTGGAGAGAGGGGGGGCATTGAGGACTTAGGGAAGAGAGGAGAGAAGAAGAAGAGAGAAGAGATGAGAGGAGACAAGAGGACATGAGAGGAGAGGAGAAGAGGAAGAGGGGAGAAGAGGAGAAAACAAGAGGGAAGAAGAGCTACAGAGGGCAGGAAAGAAAGGAAGAGTGAGAGAGACACAGTGAACAGAGTGAACAGCATTGATCATAGACGTGTGCACAATGGCGTAGGAGGCAACCTGTTGGCCCCCGAGTGCCCTAAAACGTGTCGGCTTTTAACCCCTTTCAATCAATAGACCATTGTGTGTCTGTATGTGTGTGTGTGTGTGTGTGTGTGTGTGTGTGTGTGTGTGTGTGTGTGTGTGTGTGTGTGTGTGTGTGTGTGTGTGTGTTTGTGTACGTATGGGAGTATAGTGCATGTTTCAGTACAAAGTCACAAAAGAGTTCTCAGTGTCCTTGGTCAACCATATTTGATTGTCAATTCCTTGAACAGATCCGTTCACCATCTCTGTCATCTGTCCGTTCTTTTTCTTCTCCTCCTCCTCCTCTCCTCTATTCTACCTTTTCTTCTCTTCGTCCTCCTCCTCCTCTCCTCTATTTTACTTCTTCAACACCACATTTCTTCCAGATATTTTGTTTTTGCCTCCAGGCTGCAGCAACAACTCAATGGTGCTTGATGCTGTATTCAGAATCAACACCTCACTGCCAGACACACACACACTGCCACACACACACACACACACACACACATACACACACACACACACACACACACACACACACACACACGCATACACACCCTGCGTGTACTGCCTACATTTAAAACAATTTGATTTTGCCTTTTTGATCAGCATTAAGCCCCCCTCTCCAAAAACCCGTAAGGCGCTTCCATCAACTCTGTCCCCCTAAGAGGAAAAGAGATTACTACTTCTATATGTATGGAGATACAGAAAGAGAGAGAGAGAGAGAGAGAGAGAGAGAGAGAGAGACAGAGAGAGAAAGAAAGAAAAAGAGCAATAGATTAGAGGGCAGACAAAGGATCAGGTTTTTCTGTGGCTCCAACCGTAGGATCAAAAAGGCGTAATCCGCCTTAATGCGTATAAGAACAAAATGAAATCAACAAGAAAAAGTGAGGGCTGGCGACACACACACACACTCACACACACACACACACACACACAAACATACACACACACACACACACCTACAAACTCAAAGAGACCAAGTAATAATAAACATCAGGAAAATTTAATTTTTCACCCCAAACCATCTGGTATGGAAGCGGATTAAGCAGAGACATTTTTGATTAATATTAAAACGATGCGCGCATTAAGGGCTAGGGACCTCTGTTTCTAATAAAAGGCTGTGATTTAAAGGCAGATGCGAGAGTTCCTCAATGCCTTTAAAATAACAAGGTGAAGAGGGGAGAGGGCAGGTGGGGCATGTGTGTGTGTGTGTGTCAGACTATTTCATTGTGTGTGCGTGCTTGACCAAAGGACTGTGGGATTTGAAACTAACTTAGTGTCTGAGTGCCTAAGAGAGTGTGTCTTTCTTGTAGAGTCTCTCTCTCTGTGTGAGTGTGTGTGTGTGTGTGTGTGTGTGTGTGTGTGTGTGTGTGTGTGTGTGTGAGAGAGAGAGAGAGAGAGAGAGAGAGAGAGAGAGAGAGCGTGCGGTGGCCGAGTGGATGTTGATGATTTATATGCTGCTGGCGTGACTCCCCTCTCCCTACATGAGGGGGAGCAGGGTGTCATCACTCATATCCATTGTCTTCTTCAGCACTCCCTAAGTCTGCTCTATTTCTCCCCCTCCACACACACACACACACACACACACACACACACATTCACTCGAGCCCACCTCTCTGTCCCCTCTGGATGGGCCGTTAGGCCTCGACGCTCCGGCGCTCCTTTTCGGAGACGCCCTCCGACCCCTCCACTCCGTCTCTGACAGCCGAGCCTAAGTGGCACTCCCTTCCCGCTCCTCCACACACACACGCACACACACACACACACACACACACACACACACACACACACACACACACATCAACCACCAACAGAGGAGAAGAAGAGGAGCAGGAGGAGGAGGAGGAGGAGGGGGGGGGAACGGGGGATGGAGGGGATGGAGGGGTCGGACTCGTTTGTCAGACGGCCCTATCACCTCCATCTGGGCGCGTCTCCATCTCTGATTAATCTTCGCAGGAGATGGATTGGCCCCAACAGGTAGAGGACAGGGGCCAGGGAGGGAGAGAGGGAGAGAGAGAGAGAGAGAGAGAGAGAGAGAGAGAGAGAGAGAGAGAGAGAGAGAGAGAGAGAGAGAGAGAGAGAGAGAGAGAGAGAGAGAGAGAGGGGGGGGGGGTAGGTATACGCATGCGGACCAGTCTGATGAGAACCAGATGATGTGAAACACTGATGTGAAACACTGTTCTTGAGTCTACAGGGTTCTTCAGTCTACAGTGTACTTGAGTCTACAGTGTTCTTGAGTCTACAGTGTTCTTGAGTCTACACTGTTCTTGAGTCTACACTGTTCTTGATAATACACTGTTCTTGAGTCTACAGTGTTCTTGAGTCTA
>NW_027468640.1:33597405-33599905 GCF_046254945.1 Alosa pseudoharengus
GGTGCTTCTGGAGCATTGCCGTGCTCTTACAAATCTGATTGTTTGCCGTAATCAGAGGCACATTCCGCTAGATTGACTTGATTGCTGGCGAGTGGAGTAGATACACTCGAGAGGCCAAGGAATATATACACTCCAGCTGACACACACACCCACACACACCCACACAAACTACATACAAACACACACACACATGTTGCAGGCATGAAATTACACTAGCAAATCCAGACTGGCCGTTCACATGTGTGTGTGTGTGCGTGCGTGCGTGCGTTTGCGTGTGTGTGTGTGTGTGTGTGTGTGTGTGTGGTGTATGTGTGTGTGTGTGTGTGTGTGTGGTGTATATGTGCGTGTGTGTGTGTGTGTGTGTGTGTGTGTGTGTGTGTGTGGTGTATGTGTGTGTGTGTGTGTGTGTGTGTGTGTGTGTGTGTGTGTGTGGTGTATGTGTGTGTGTGTGTGTGTGTGTGTGTGTGTTCTATGTTTTGGCAGCTCACCTCATCTGCGTACCAGAGAGCTGAAAACAGCTAATCTGTACATGTTCATCTTCCCCTCTGCTCCTCTCCTCCTCTTCTCCTCTCCTCCTCTCATCTCCTTCTCTCCTCTATCCTTCCTCCTCCTCTCCCGCCTCAGTCCTCTTTGACATGCAGCTCCCGTCTCCAGAGCCAATGCCTCTCCCCCGGCTCCCCATCCCCATCCCACCCCTGCCTCCCTCCCTGATTCCTCACATTAATACTCTCCCGACTGGCACCTTACAGGGGAGCCAGAATATCATAATAAGCTCTTAACAGAAAACAGGCAGAGCGAAAGAGAGGGAAAGGAGGAGGAGAGGAGGAAGAGAAACTTCCTGTTTGGCTCCCCACTAACATGTCCTCTCCATCTACCTCCCTCTCCCTCTCTCTCTCCATCTCTCACCTCTTTCTCTGCCTCCCTCCCTTCTTCTCTCCACCCCCCCCCCCACTCCCACCCCCCATTCCATCTCCCTGCCGTCCCGCGGCTAGTGCAGTCTTGCTTAAGCCCTCCCGCTGCCCCTGCCATACTAATGCTCCATCCAGACAAGGACACCTCACAGGCAGCAAAGCGTGAGCCCTCACAGCTCCCCCGCAACCATGGCACACAGCACTGGGGCCTGTCAGAGTGTGTGTGTGTGTGTGTGTGTGTGTGTGTGTGTGTGTGTGTGTGTGTGTGTGTGTATATTTGTGTGTGGTTGTGTGAGTGTGTGTGCCTGTGTGCACAACTGTGTGCTAGGGTATGTGTCGCAGCCTGAGTGCGTATGTACAAGTGTGTGTGTGAGTGTGTGTGTGTGTGTGTGTGTGTGTGTGTGTGTGTATGTGTGTGTGTGTGTGTGTGTGTGTGTGTGTGTGTGTGTGTGTGTGTGTGTGTGTGTGTGTGTGTGTGTGATAGAGAGAGCATGTGTGTGTGAGTGCGTGTGTGCTAGCCTGCTGTTTCACCAAGAACCTTTCTGCCCCGCGGGCTTCAGCGAGAAGAGAGTGAAGCAGTGGGAGCCGGGAACAGGCCCCCACACGCGGGGCCAGAGCAGTTACGGTTACCACCAACCAAGGTGAATTTGAATGCACGGCCAGGAAAAGAGGGGAAATTGCAGAGCCGAAATGGGGCACGGAGCGAGAGGTAGTTAAAGTGGGTGTGGGTGGAGGCAGTGGGGGTTTTTGAAAATGGATGGACTGTGCAGTAAAAGGTTGACACTTTTACAATGCTAATCTGACAGGCTTGTTGTCATAGCGATTAGAAGGTGAGGGTGGGAGACAGGAGAGAAGGAAGGCAAACAAGGAAAGAACAGATACAGAGGAATACATAAGGAATATGCAGGAGCAGGTGTGGAGAATACTCAATCTGCAGTATGCTTGGATATATGTATAGGATGTGTGTGTGTGTGTGCGTGTGTGTGTGTGTGTGTGTGTGTGTGTGTGTGTGTGTGTGTCTGTGTAAGACAGAAAAATAAAAAAACCTGTAGCCCCTCTGTGCTGAGTGACACACACATACTGAGTGACACACACACCCACAGAGCAAGCAGTTGTCAACACAATCCCTGCTCACCATACCTGAACACACACACAAACAGACTCTCTCTCACACACACACACACACACACACACACACACACACACACACACACACACACACACACACACACACACACAGACACACAAACAACACACACACTCACACACACACACACACACACACACACACACACACACACACACACACATATACACACACACACACACACACACACACACACACACATGCTGCATCATGTTACTGTCTTTCTTTAGAACATATCCTTGGCATAACAAACCAATGGTGCAGGAAGAAGAATGGCTTTTTTTACAATCACTTTGCATGACCACATTAGGAGTACGGTTAGAACAAATATGGGAATTAAATTAGCTGCACTGACAGAGAGATGGAGGAGAGAGAAGGAGCGATGGATGAATAGAGAGAGAGAGAGAGAGAGAGAGAAGGAGAGCTCAGAGGTGTCTAATTA
>NW_027468640.1:33614905-33622405 GCF_046254945.1 Alosa pseudoharengus
TATATATATATATATATTTATTTATTTATTTTTCCTTTTTTTGGTGGGTAACAAATTAAACAATGTTCGGATATCAAACCAATATCCCAGGACCATAATGTCTCTTCCCTCCAAAGAAACATGGCTGAGTCGAGGCAAATAAAATGCACTCAACTTAAATGAAGTTTCAAATTGTTCAAAAATGAATACAAACTTTAGATGAGGCAGAGATCAGAGACATGGTACACTAGGGGCCGTGACTATATGAATGACATGACATTATTTCTGTCTCCCCTCTCTCTCTCTCCCTTTCACACACACACACACACACACACACACACACACACACACACACACACACACACACACACACACACACACACACACACACACACACACACACACACACACACACACACACACACACACACACACACACACACACACACACACACACACACACACACACACAGCTGTTAATTGAATATACGGTGATGGTGGGCAGAGACTGAGGTTACGAGAGTGAAATTTGAGTCGATGAAAAAAAATTAGCCGGATGAAGTGGGCAAAGCCATAAACATACCTAAATGCCTTTCAGTTGAAAGAGGGAAAAAAGATCAATTTGTTTGTACTGAGCATAGGAGGCCAGCACAGATGAACCTGAAAGAGGGAGAGTAATGACATTTAACAGTGACTCATTTCCACGACCATCTTTCCTCCATGCATAGATTTGACAGAAATAGATGCCGTCAACGACATGCTTCTTTCCCTTTTCTTTTTATTCCTTTTTGAAATGCCAAGAAAGATGAATATGTTTGCACCTGTGAAGTCATGTTCTGGCTCTTAAAAAAAAAATCTGCCTTCTCTCTCTCTCTCTCTCTCTCTCTCTCTCTCTCTCTCACCCCCTACCCACAGACACCAAACACACATTTGTCATATCAGTATACAGGACCTCTCAACAGATTCACGGTAAAACCTTTTGAAAATAAACTAGTGGCCATGAAATATCTCCATGCTCGGTTCTCCCTTTTCTCTCTTGCACCCCCCCCCCCCCCCCCCGCTTCCTTCACACACACACACACACACACTCTCTCTCTCTCTCCCTCACACACATGTATGCTTGAGTGACAAGATTTGAGTTTGCACCCTTGCCCAATTTTAGGAGTGAATGATTTCATCAAACTCCAATAAACAGTTCAGCACCATCACCGACACCCAAACCAGCTTGTCCCCACAGACAGTCACCCTGTGGGTAGGGCCAAAACCACGCGCTAAACGCCCCATCCCCTTCCCAAACCATGAACAGACGTGCTTGGAAAATGTGGATTTCATTTCCATTCAAAATCACTTTAGTTTTTTTTTCTTCTTCATATTACCTAAAAAATTTTTATCTGTTCCAGATTGCCGTTACATTGCTCTCTCTCTCTCTCTCTCTCTCTTTCTCTCTCTCTCTCTCTCCATTGCTCACTCTCTCCCTGCCTGCCTGCGTTTCCTTGCTGAACGAATGATTGAGAGCTGAGCTATGACAAGCATGGCTGATTGAATGTTACAGCCATTTCAGCAAATGAGCGCCTAAATGGCTGCAGGTTTGGCTTGTGGTGGCTTTTCACCGGGGCCTCCCAATCTGAAGCAACAGTCTTGCTCCACCCTTAAGCAGAACCACATGGCCTCTGTTCCTGGACCCAATCACGGCCCTGTCAGTCTGGCTGCTCTGAGACATAACGTCGACTCGCTTCGATTTGATTCCCGTTCGCTCTTAATTGGTCCGGGCTGAGCGCTTGTCGAGTCTGGTTTCTGAGGCTATTTGGGCAGTGGTTACGGGTCAGCCAAACAATAAACATTATTCTGGGTTTGGGTTACTGGCCTTGCAACTAGCGGCAAGTCATGCGAAAGCGGGCAATAATCCAGTAGCCTGTTGCAACGGAGAAGCAAGTCTCAGTCAATATGGTGTCCCTGGCTTTCTGTCACACTTCAGTGAGCCCAGTGAAAGGATATTCAATAGGCCAGATGAATTTGATTGTGTGTGTGTGTGTTCAGGGCACCTGCCTTGCCTGGGCTCGTACATTTCAAAAGGTGCACACACAAACACACAGACACATTAATTAACTTCATGACTGTGACCATGACATAAACAAACTGAAACTCATTTGCAGCCACCATGAAACCTCTACATAAGCTTTGACTAAAGGGCCTTTTGTGTGTGTGTGTGTGTGTGTGTGTGTGTGTGTGTGTGTGTGTGTGTGTGTGTGTGTGTGTCTGTATCTGTGTGTGTCTGTATGTCTGTGTATGTGTCTGTGTCTCTCCCTGTGTGTGTGTGTGTGTGTGTGTGTGTGTGTGTGTCTGTGTGTCTGTATGTCTGTGTATGTGTTTGTGTCTCTCCCTGTGTGTGTGTGTGTGTGTGTGTGTGTGTGTGTGTGTGTGTGTGTGTGTGTGTGTGTGTGTGTGTGTGTGTGTCTGTCTGTGTGTCTGTATGTCTGTGTATGTGTTTGTGTCTCTCCCTGTGTGTGTGTGTGTGTGTGTGTGTGTGTGTGTGTGTGTGTGTGTGTGTGTGTGTGTGTGTGTGTGTGTGTGTGTGTGTGTGTGTGTATGTCCAGGCCTCAAGCACCGGCTGCATTGAGGCCCCATGCCACTGACCCGGTAAGGTTAATTACACTCTGCTGATTTGGTGGAGGAAGGTAAGCACAAACAGCAGAAAAGCCTCAGTGTGTGCAATAGCAACCAACCATAGAGCAAAGGCACCATGGGATGAAGGAGAGAGAGAGAGAGAGAGAGAGAAGAGAGAGAACATCAGAGATTAAGACAAACAGAGACTAAAAGAAAGCTAGGGAGACATACTGACAATGAGGGAGCTTCGTCTGAGAATGTTATCTTGCACTTCACTGTCTGTCTTCAGTACTTAATAGGGGTCTGACTGGGACTTATAATTTGACAGACCTGATCCTGGCCAATCAGTGTTCAGCATTTAGACTGCTAAGTTTAACGAAGAAGAGTAAGGTGACACCAGTGTCCTCCCAATGTTGCCTTTCATTGTATTTATTTGAGTGTGTGTGTGTCTGTGTGTGTGTGTGTGTGTGTGTGTGTGTGTGTGTGTGTGTGTGTGTACAGTACTGTATGTGTCAGTGTATGTGTGTGTGTGTGTGTGTGTGTGTGTGTGTGTGTCTGTCTGTGTGTGTGTGTGTGTGTGTGTGTGTGTGTGTGTGTGTGTGTGTGTGTGTGTGTGTGTGTGTGTGTGTGTGCGTCTGTGTGTGTGTGTGTGTGTGTGTGTGTGTGTGAACTCTGGTATCTGAGTATGCTTATCACTGGAGTAAGGTAGGCTTTTTTTACCAGAGCATGTTCTAATGTGGCTAATTGCCATAGCAATGCCTTGAAGCTAAGGCTCACACGTGTGAGTTTGAAATGCAGTGGAAAGGTTGAAATCTATACATAGCTCTATAGGAGAGCGAAGAAACAACCTGAAGCCCTGCAGGACACAGATACTAGCACAGACATATGCTGTTTTGAAGCATACATCATAGCTCTACACCCCCGCTGACAACACACGGAAAACCCTCAGTCTCCACGATCACACACGAAACGAGTTAACAGCACTCTTCGAGGAGCGAAGCCAAAACATACACACTTTCAAACATGTGCTTTTTTTTCTTAAGAAGGTACAGGGAGGGGGGTTTTGCAGGCTCACTTTATTGCACAGCCTTCCTGGTGGCTGGGGCCCTGTTCTGAGATGGAGGGGAGGGGAGAGGAGGGGAAAGTGGTGGTGGAGGTGGTGGGCGGGGGTTGATGTGTGGGTCCCTCGGCAGACCCTCCAGGTTCAGGATGTGGGGGTGAGCAGGGAGGGGGGGGTAAGTTTGCCTTTGCCCCGCAGCCGAGGGAGGCTCAGGTGTCCGGCTGGTCTAAGGGGATCGGCCGACCCGTCAGGGTTCATTAACTACCACCACCGCAAACTCCCCCCCAACTCACCCCCCTTCTACATACCGAAGCTGAGGGTCTCCATCTGGGAGAGGCTTTGCAGCAGAGGCGCGGGAGTGAGGAGGGTGGAGGTGGAGGTGGAGGTGGAGGTGTGGGGGGGGGGGTGGAATGGGGCCGAGGCCAAATACCTCTACAGGACTCGACCACTCCTGGCCAGCAGTGAGCAAGGCTTTGTAACAATAACTGACTTTCAAACAAGAATGGAGGAGGAAAGGGGAGCACTCAAGCAAGAAAGGGGAAAGATAAGAAGCAGAGACAAAGACATGGAGAGAGAGAGTGCAGGGGTGGGGGTTGGATGGATGGAGCGGGAGAGAGAGAGAAAGAGAGAGAGAGAGAGAGAGAGAGAGAGAGAGAGAGCAGGGGCAGGGGTTGGATGGATGGAACGAGAGAGAGAGAGAGAGAGAGAGAGAGAGAGAGCAGGGGCAGGGGTTGGATGGATGGAGTGGGAGACACAATCTGTGCATTTCATTCTCCAGGCCAGGCCTCTGAAATCCATGTTCAAAGAGTGTTTTCTTTCCCTTTTTCCCTTTTTCCCTTGCTTCTCCAGTCCAGTGGTTTTTGAACAAAAGACATCCCCCTTTCCTTTCTAGGGAGAGCAGTCAGGTGTAGATCCATCACCTGTCCACGGAAACCGCCGTTCCCCCGTCTGATCGTCTGTGGCGCTCCTCCCCCGTGACGTGCTTCGACTACAATACAACATCGCTCTGTGGTTCCGCCACATTTATCTTAGGCGCGGGGAGAGTGGGGGGTTAAAGGAAACTCCGGCGCGCATGTTGTCAAAACACAGCAGATGTTCGGCAAAAACTAGTCGGAGTAGCACTCTTCGGCCCCTATCTCGGCTCGTTAGTCATCAGAGCCGATTAGCGAGAGTGAGGAGGAAAAAAGGCCCTCATCTCGCTCCTCTTGTTCTGCAATCAGTCTCCATTCACACTCTCCGTCCGCTCCTCGCCCCCCTGGGTGCCATATCGCCCATCATCCACCTCTTTGTAGATGAAACAAATATGTCTCCATCATTACCTCCCTCACACATTCTTCTCTTTGTTTCCCTAAACCCTACCCCCCCCCCCCCCCCACCACACACACACACACACACAACACTTTCCCCTGGATTTAAGCAATTGGTACTGGTGTTATTTAAGATAACAGAGTTGTGTTTTATGATCTGTCAGTGCCGGGCAGTAGAAATGGACATTAATTCCTCGCCTGTTGTTCTCTATCCTCCTCCACCTCAGGGAGTCTGCTGACCCCTTAATAGCCCTCGTTTTGGAAGTGAAATAAATAAATAATGGGCCTTGGCAGAGACCACCGATGTCCTCATGAAGGCAAAGCCCCAGAAGAAGCCTGGCATGGAGAGATGTTGAGTCTGGGGTGGCGCATGCAAGGTAGGGAAGGAGGAGGAGGAGGAGAAGAGAGGACACGTCAGAGAGGAGGAAGAGGGAGGGAGAGAGGGAGGAGGGAGGAAGGAGGGGAAAGAAAAGAAAAGAAGAGGAAACAGGCTTGCCAACCTCTTGCCCTGGTTTCAAATAGATTGTTCCCAGGAGGGAGTGGAAGGGAATGTAGCAGAAGTCTGACAGGCCACTCAACCGACTGAAACGGACAACCAACTTGTTGTCTCTCTTTCTTTCTCCCTCTCTCTATCTTTTCATCTCTGTCTCTTTCTCCCTCTCTTTTAGTACTGGGATGATATGCAGCAAATGTCCTGCACAGTGGCTTCATTAAGATGCCAGCAAGCATTCGAAAAAAAAAAAAAACAGTCAAAGACCCCAGGAAAAGATCACACATTGTTAGTCTCTCTCGCTCTCTCTCTCATACCCCCCCCCCCCCCCCGCTCCCCCTCCTAAAGACCTGACTAAACTTTTAATTGCTCTCTAAGTGGTGGATTATGAGCAGGAGAGAGGGAGAGATATGTGGCTCCCAGCGGAAGGCTTTTGCGGCTTTAAAGGCTTACGCGACCCCTGACCCTTGCTGAAGGGGAAAAACAGAAACTGGCCAGCAGTCCCTGTTCCACTTCTAGTTATTTACGTATTTTATGTATTTATTTTATCTGCTACTAGGCCTATTATTCAAAAAATATATTTCTAACATTAGCAAATCTTTGAATGGTCTTGTGGAGTTTATACCTCAAGGACATCAGTTTTCAAATGTACAGGGATAACCAAACATGAGTTTAATCCAACAGGACATTGTAAGCCCATACCAACCCGAGTCACCTCCGCCATACTGCTGACCCAGATGAAGCCTCTACTCGCTGACCACAACTCAGC
This sequence comes from Alosa pseudoharengus, assembly GCF_046254945.1. Lineage (NCBI taxonomy): Eukaryota > Metazoa > Chordata > Actinopteri > Clupeiformes > Clupeidae > Alosa > Alosa pseudoharengus. The sequence goes on from NW_027468640.1 coordinate 33,621,115, forward strand.
TGCTATTTGGGACGCTGTCGTGATACACCTGCTTTAGGCACAAGGTGTGTCACTTGTCCTGTATCATGCAGCGACAAAGTGAGCAGCCCTCACAACAACAGCCTCCCTGACAAGTGACCCACTCCTGTCCATCCCTGAAGGCTGTGAGCGAGATCAGTTACTGTAGCTTGAGTTGACAAGGAATGATTTACTCAGAGATAGCAAGTGGGGTGGACATTATCAGGTTAGACATGGAGAGCAGTCTGGTTAGCAGCAAAGCTGTTTGCTTCCTACGTTATAAATGTAGCCATTGGCTAGTTCTGCTAAAAACAATACATAAATCAAGCACCAAAACTGCTAGCCTGAAACAACAACCATCACAAGAAAACAGTGGCCATTTTAGTGTCTGACTCATGCTTCCGAGCAGAGAGGATGGTCACTTTTCATCACTTGAGCTGAGAAGTAGGCTATTCATCATCCCAACTTCTCTCATGGCAACAGTGACCGTACCTCGTTCCAGCTGGTGTTCCACAGCAGCAGACAAGAAGGCTAAGCTAAACCCGAGGTCTGGGAGAACACAATAGGCTATGAGGGCATGTGCGACTGCGGCTAATTCACTAGTCACACTGAGTAACCGTGTGTGGTTTACGGGGTGCCTCCAACAACCCTAAGGAGAAACCGCCGCATTATTTACGATCTGCTGCCACTGATGACCGATAACCCGCGTTGAGGGCGATCGTCCGTAAAGAAAACGTGTGAAAAGAAGAGCAAGCGAGAGAGGGAATAAGAGAAAATGGCGCATCGTGCTTGATGCAGGCATATGGAAAGGAGCTAAGAGGTGCACACATGTTCCTCCCTGTGTACTGACTATTGATCAGTACTCTGTAAACCCTGAGTAATTACCTGTTCCCATTAGCCATTTTCTTCCTTGTTTGTTTTGCAAAGCTCTCATAGGATTTCACCAAGAGGGAGGCGAGCATGACCGGATCAATGTCAACTCCACAACAAGGCACTGGATGACAGTGAAAAGAACATGCTCATCAACGGCCTGCCTATTCACAGCATGTCAGAGAGTGCTTGGCCACCAGCAGTGACACACACACACACACACACACACACACACACACACACACAAACAACACAAGGACCCAGAGATGATTATGATCAAAGCGATTAAGAAAACAATTATTTCAACAAGTAATTAAGAGAGGATGCTCGAGCAAACAAGCCATAGATAGAGAGGGAGGGAGGGGGTGAATGAGCTGGAGGAGAGAGATGGGGTGAATGAGCTGGAGGAGAGAGATGGGGGTTA
>NW_027468640.1:33649905-33652405 GCF_046254945.1 Alosa pseudoharengus
AGTGAAAGACACGTCTTTTTATTCAGTCTTCTATTTTGTCTACATGCAAATACATTGAGTTTGGAAAGTAAATGACTGACTTGGATCTAGTTCAACCATTTCACCATCGCTGTGTGTGATTTTCTGGAGAAACAATAAAAAACCAACTCATTGGATGGGATATGCATGAGGGGGTGTGAAAAGAATGCGGGAGAACAGCTTTTTGGTTTTTTTTGTTTTGTTTTGACAGTATGCAAGGAGTGCTACTTTTTATTATTATTATTCAAGCAGCTTGCCAAAAAAACGCCAAAAACAACACAAATTCTTCCAAAGTAATATCATTATCCATCATCGGCGCCTGTTCCTTGAGCCAAATGATTAATCCCTTCATAGTTTACTTTACAAGGGAAGGAACGGAGGGAGTGAGAGAAAAGACAAAGAGAAGCCAGGATGGACTCTATCTCTCTCTCTCTCTCTCTCTCACACACACACACACACACACAAACACACACACACACAAACACACACACATACAGTACACACACATACACACACAAACACACACACATACAGTACACACACATACACACACACACACACACACACATACACACACACACATACAAACACACACACATACACACATACACACACACACACATACACACATACACACACACATACACACACATACACACACACACACACACACACACACACACATACACACATACACACACACACACACACACACACACACACACACACACATACACACACAGTTTGTGTTCGGCTCGATTCTCAGGACTCAGTCATGATCTGAGCCAAACAGCAGATCAATCAGTCGCCATGCCGGAGCCCTGTGCTTGCGCTCTCCCCGTTCAACATGTGTACTTTTAAGGCAATCTCTGGACCTCGGTCGGCCTGTCCGCTTTTCTGGCAGTTCACCTGCGTTTTGTTTTCTCTGTGATCTGCAAAACGATGGGAAATTCAAAGATTCACTTTGGGGGGTGGGGGGGGGGGGGGGGGGTTCGAGGAATGGCTGCACTAGTGGTCAAACAGAAACGTTCGCACACCAAATCAGGAGTTTAACGCTCCCTTACAAGGTCACTTCCATTGATTTTGAAGGCCTACGCCAAAAGAATATTTTCAAGAACATGATGGAGGGGAACAGAAATGTGCTTTTGAATCAATTCTGCTAAGCTTGTATACAGTGCATGGAGCTGAGTCATAACAGTTCCTGCCATATTCAGAATCTACCTCGGTAGTCAGGCTAAGGCAGGAGAAGGAATGGCCGAAGCCAACGTGATTTTTGTCATGGGGGAAATCATTTTTCTCCTCCACTCAATGAGAAAAGGGACCTGGCATGCAACCTCCATTTTGTTGCACTAAAGGACACTTAGCTCCTCAAGGAAATAAATAAATGAATAAATCAAAATCTTATTTCCATTAAAGCCGCTTTAATGGACACGGTCATTGGGCACTAGCCTTGGCATGCAAGTCTTTTCTGGCAATACCACATCCATGACTTCACAAGTGTATGTTTTCCCAAGGCAAAAAACCCCACAACACAAAGGATTATGCACATTTTATCTCATTTTACAAACAAAAATGCATCTAATGTTGTGATTCATTTTCTTCTGTATAAAATATAGTACATCTTCACACTTCAAGTTCAGGTCAAAAGCAACAATTTACCTTTTTCTCCACTTTCTGTTTTTAGTAAATCACATAAAAAAACTCCAGGTGCATTAATTAAAGCTATGTGCTAGAGCGAGTTAGAGACTCCTGGGGAATTTGAGATTCATAAGGCTGTCCATACATTTGCAAAGACAAAGGAAAGGCTCTGCATCAAGCTTGCCCCACTTTATGTGTTAGCATGCACAAGTTTCTATTTCCTACCCTGTCTACACAAAACATCTCCCACAGCTTTCACTTTCTGTCTCTCTCTCTCTCTCTCTCTCTCTCTTGGTGTTGTTCTTCATGTACCTGGCCTATCTGTGTCTCTCTATTTTTTCACTATCTACACTTCTATTCTCTCTCTATCTATCTCTCTCTCTCTCTCTCTCTCTCTCTCTCTCTATTCCATTCTGATGCTATTCTTTCTGCCTCCCTCACCAAGTGGAACACATAAATCAGCTTAAGAATATTCTATGTAAACATGGTGATATTTCAGGATTGCTCTGTGTTTGCGAGTATCTCCTCCGCATCTGCTAATACACACACACACACACACACACACACACACACACACACACACACACACACACACACACACACACACACACACACACACACACACACACACACACACAAACACACACATACACACTCATGCAACCTCTCAGATGTGCTCTCAGACAATGAGAGAGCTCTTACAGCATCACATCTGCATCCTTAGCTGTCTCTAGAGGGATCCCACACACACACACACACACACACAGACACACACACACACAGACAAATACAAGTGTTTATTTGCTTTCATTGCCACTTACATTAATTATGATTTCTTTTTAAT
>NW_027468640.1:33659905-33664905 GCF_046254945.1 Alosa pseudoharengus
CCAGTGTCTGCCTACCCCCACCTCACACACACACACACACACACACACACACACACACACACACACACACACACACACACACACACACACACACACATACACATGAACAGCTCCAGCAGCGTGTTTGTAAATGGGTAAATAAATGAATGCATGTGGGGTCATAGCAGTGGAGAGCCTGCCAGTGGTCCAGGCCCTCACACTGGCGAGACACGTCACGTCGGGCCAGGGCGAGTAATCAAATCTCTTCCGCCATGGCTGCTTTCCTACTGTAGCTCCCCATCGAGCAAGACTGACCACCAGAGAGAGAGAGAGAGAGAGAGAGAGAGAGAGAGAGAGAGAGAGAGAGCAGGAAAACATGAGGCAGAGAGGCAAAAACCAGAAGACAGAGAGAAAACGATGTGCTTCAAATGAGATGGGAAGATGGGAAAGAAATGCGAGAAAGAGAGAGAGGGAGTGAAAGATAGAGAGAGAAAGAGAAAGAGAGAGAGGGAGTGAAAGATAGAGAGAGAAAGAGAAAGGGGAAAAGAAAGAGAAAGGGAGACATGCCATCTATGTGAGAGAGTTGAGAAAGAGAGCACTGAAAGAGAAAAGGAAATGAGTGCATGTGTGAGAGGGAGGGAAGAAGAGAGGGGGATGAGAGAGAAGGAGGGAGGAAGAGAGGGGGATGAGAGAGAAGTACAGTAGATGAATGGCAGAGGGAAGGAGAGGGAAGACAGGAAAGCATTTTTAACACACTCGTTTCCTCAGGCAGCATATGGGAGATGTTTGTGCAAGGACAGTTGCGTCCACACATTTTTCCCGAGTGCAGAAACTTCTTGGCGACACATTTGTTTGCTGCTAAGTGTTTACAAGCTGGAGGAAGAGGCTAAAAAACGGCAAAAATGTGTCACTGTGTGTGTGTGTGTGTGTGTGTGTGTGTGTGTGTGTGTGTGTGTGTGTGTGTGTGTGTGTGTGTGTGTGTGTGTGTGTGTGTGTGTGTGTGTGTGTGTGTGTGTGTGCATTGCCCAGGGATCTCAACATACTTATTTTTTCTATAATGCCCTGCATATCACGAATCCTGCATCAAATATGAATGCCATAGTTTCAGCTTGATAAAATGTCATATATGTCATCAAACATGACATTTTATAACTGACAAATGATCATTGATGCACAAAAAATGTATGTGTGCGCACACACACACACACACACACACACACACACACACACACACACACACACACACACACACACACACACACACACACACATAGTCGCCCTGACCAATGGGGAAGTTGTATTGCCTCTGTGAGCACGGTTGGCCTGTTCAGCATCCCGTATGCAGAACCAGTGAGCACTCAGAACGCGGCCAGTCCATTTGTCATGTCTGAGCAAATATTTACTGAACCAGGTTTGTCTCTGTACACACACACACACACACAGACACAGACACAGACACAGACACAGACACAGACACAGACACACACACACACATACACACACAAACGCACACACACACACACACAAACACTCTCACACACACAGATATGTGCATACACATACACAGACACAGACACATATACACATACAGCATCAGACCGTTTCACAGAGAAGCCTCGTTTTCTGTTTATCCAAAGCGGCCAGGACATATTGACCCTGAAACTCTTGCTCACTGCACCATTACTGCACTGCTATGCAAGGCCTCTTTTGTGCCTCTCCTCTTGGGACTATGCTAAGAAGTGTTGGTGGTGTGTGCGTGCGTGCGTGCGTGCGTGTGTGTGTGTCTGCGTGTTTGTGTGTGTGTGTGTGTGTGTGTGTGTGTGTGTGTGTGTGTGTTTGGGTGCATTTATATAGGGGTGTGGACTGATATTGTTAAGCTGTTGATGTTCTTTCACCGGGTAATTTAATCCTCTGAATCAGGAGGCACTCGAGGGGGTTTGGTGGGGCACAAATTAGCAGCATCCCAGAAAGAAAAGCCCTGCAAGCCAGAAGCACACGGCGGGAACACAACTGGCCAAGCCACTACCGCCTCGCTGAACTCACCCTCGCAACGCGCGTCCCAGTGCAGGTGGGCTTTGCTTTTCAACAGGGACAAAACACACACACACACACACACACACACACACACACACACACACACACACACACACACACACACACACACACACACACACACACACACACACACATACCCACACACACACACACACACACACACACACACACACAGGCGTGGTGGAGACATGACTTTCTCACGCCTTCAGGTCTTGAGAGGGGGACAACGGAGCGGGATGGGATGGAATGGGACGGAGAGAGCGCCATGGCAACGGACAGCTACAACAACCCCCCCCCCCCCCCCCCCCCCCCCCCTTTTGCATTTAGTGTTAACGTGACAGCCCCTCCTGAAAAGGCCGGCCACTGTTCAGGGGCTCCAGTAGAGTTAGCAGCGTTAGCATTTCAATAAAACCCCAGAGCATATATCTTCCAGCACAAGCCAGAATCTGGAGAGGAGGCGCCATTGCCATAGTAACATCGATGTTAGTTCTCCCTGAAGCCCACCAAAAAAAAAAAAAAAAAGAAAGAATGGACAAATGAAAGACGGAAAGAAAAGCAGGCCATGATTTGGCAAGTAAACAGAATCAAGTCTTTGCAAGATAACGGTGTGAATGGCTCTAAAAATAATTTACGAGGTCAGGCCTGAAGCGATGACCCCTGCAGTGAAATGGGTGTAGCATCTAATCGCAACTAACAATGACAAGAGTTAAACCAGGACAAAAACACACTGTTGTCAATCTAAAAAAATAAAAAAGTCACAGGCCAGGAATGCAAGATATAAAAAGGTGAAGGAGAGGAAAAGAAAAAATAAGAAAAAAACTTTAATCTCTGAGCTGAATAGATGGCAAGGCAACCTCAAGAGCACTATCAAGACTTTCCATAGCAATCACAAATACCACACACACACACACACACATACACCCACACACACACACACACACACACACGCGCACATATACGTACTTACTCACACTCTCCTTCGCCTCAACTTGTACAGTAAGATAGTGACAACATCAAGGTGAAGGAATTTCATTTATCTGGGAGCACACAGCGAATGCCGTTCTTCGAATGAAAGTGTCTGCCAAACGAGTTAATGCTGGCAGACTGTGAGAGGTGAACAGGGAACAGAAATAAGAAGAGCCTGGAGAACACGCATGGATTCTGGCTGACATTTTCTTTTGCTGAAGAGTGAATGGGTCGGATTCTGAGGAAAAGTGAGAAATAAAAAAGAATAGAAAAAGAAAGAAAGAGGTTTTGCAAAATAAATGAAACCAGACTGTTCCTTCCTCACAGCCTTGTTGTCTATGTTTGCACTTTGACCCTGGCCCGATGCTGACTTCATCCTCTTTTTATGCAAAAATATCTTGGGCCTCCTGTTTCGGCCTACTGTGAGATTTAATGAAGATCGCTTGTGTGTGTGTGTGTGTGTATGTGCGTGTGTGTGTGTGTGTGTGTGTGTGTGTGTGTGTGTGTGTGTGTGTGTGTGTATGTTCACTTATTACAGTAAAAGACAAGAACTCATCACTTGTTGACAGCCTCACTGATTCACAAACTGGTGATAAATGACCAAAGTTGAGACCTCACCAGGGAATCTGTGTGTGTGTGTGTATGTGTGTATGCGTGAAGTCAGTGAATGTTCCACTCTGATTGCTTGGGGAAAAATGTACTGTATCCAGATGAAAATAGGAGCACACCCAGTCTAGAACACGTCAACTAGAACATTCTGGAATATCCGATTAATCTACATCTGATTTTGCCACTCTCCAGATCATTTCCTCACAAAATGGCATTCTATTAAGAGCTTTTTCACTACACGGTCCGATCCACACAATCATAAAGAGGCAGGAGGGTGACCCAGATAAAAGTCTGAACCTCGGCTGGACTAAAACTGATCCAGGATCAGGTCCTAGCTGAGCAGAGAGACAAAAAGATGGGGCTTGGCTGGATTGGCAGGAGACCGACCTAATTCAGAGTCAGATCCTAGCCGAGGATAGAGGGAAAAACAGATTTGGTTTGGTTGCAGATTTCTGTAGGAAGCCACTGAGCACAAACACAATGGGCTATGCAGAGGGCTTTCAGTGGAGTTGATTTAGACGCAAAATGCCAGTGTGACATTTGGCCACTGACAAAGCATTTCCACCCAAGAGCTTTACACAACTTCGAACAAATCTTTTTTTTTTTGTCTTTTTGCATAACAAAGCCCTTTCCCAAGAACACACACACACACACACACACACACACACAAACACACACACACACAACTCACACGTCATCTGCTATCGCAGTTTAAAAATGGAATTGCACCCCAACAGTAAATTTCACCACGGCATTGTGCAGCCCCAAGATGCAGAATCCAGCTAAATGTCAAACACACACACAAACACACACAAACACAAACACACACACACACACACACACACACACACACACACACACACACACACACACACACACACACACACACACACACACACAGACACATACAGCCTCTCAAACAAACACTGGCACATGAGCCTTGCTACCCTGTAAGACTCCTCTTCCAGGCATTGGCCTGATCGTATGGGTGGGACACACACGAACCTCAGCCGTAAATCAACGCTTAATTCTTCCTAATGAGGAGTCAGGAATGCTGGTCTATGGTGAGCACAGGGGGACAAAAAATCAAGACAGAATCAAGAGGTGGGGTAGTGGTGGTGGGAGTCTGAAAATTAGCATTCCTGAAAGGGCTCGAGGGACTCCATAACTCAGTCGGAGTTTTATAACAACGCCGCATGCCTCTCATAAACTCCGTGTACGTGACCTTCATTTTTCAACGCCACTTCCCCCCCGTGTGACAAGATTTATCGGGGGACACTAATAGCCTATGCGCGCACACACACACACACACATTGCACACACACTAGCGTTCACTCGGGGTCTCGTAGATACACCTCCTACAGTTCCTGCAACCACTGCCGTTATGACCA
>NW_027468640.1:33669905-33694905 GCF_046254945.1 Alosa pseudoharengus
AAATACATCTGAGACCCACATCAAAACAGCATCTGTTTTGAACATAGGGAAAACCCCAAGCAAGGAAGTGACCTTTATCTGGGTAAACAAATACTCTTGATCATCTCTCCAAACAAATAAGGAAGTAGTTTTACATGGAGGCTTTTTTCTGTGAAGTGCTTATTCTGGGGTTGCCCCTCTGCTTCATGGTTTAACCTCGACACAAACATGACTGTGACCTCGATTTGCATTTGTGCCTTTGCGATTCTAATATTGACATTGACCGCGTGTAACACACGGCACCGGGCGTGGGTTTTAATGAGCTTTAACCTATGACACCCCGCCAGAGAGAGAAGACATCTAGGCTGTGGAAGGGGGACAGGGGCAAGGAAAGAAAGATTGGTTGACCACGGCCAGTCACTCTATAGACACCCAACACTGCAGCCATTAGACGGAGAGAGGGTTACATTAACCCGGGAGGGGGATCAAAGTGCTGGATTAGTTTCAGCGGGCATTTTTCAACATCAACGTGCAGCCACTGCGGGATGAGAAAGAGGATCCCTCTCATGGGGCAGGCGGGAATTAGTGGCAACCTTTGTTGCTCTGCACCTGAGGAGTTCTCCTCTTCCCCTTCCTTCAATCTCTTCCATTCATCCCTTTTTCATGTATATTAAAAGAGCAGTGCAGTCTAGCAGTGTTGCAGGAAATCACTATTAGTCCCTTAAAAACAAAGGCCATGATCTGGGATTTTCTTTGAGATCGCTGAAATCGCTGGGTTTATGCAATGGTCTTGAGACTGATTCAGAAATGAGAGAGAGTGAGAGTGTGTGAAGCTAATCTCATAATTAGAGCAACAGGCAGAGTGAAAAGGGGCACTTTTGGGAAAATTAGCATATGAACAGAGAAAAAGAGGCCGGTCGAGTTACAGGTGAAGGACGACACATCAGGTAGTGCACGACGGCCTCCTTTTCATAATTCCTCTACAACTATCTCTCTCTCTCTCTCTCTCTCTCTATCTCGCTTCCCCTGCATTTGGGTTAGCTTAATGGCTGCCTAAATGTCTGCCGTTCTAAAGATGTGGTGCAGCTATGGCGGGCGCTAACTCACTCAGTTGCCTAGTTACCTGCCTTTGAGTGGCCTGAGTGCGGTTTGGGGAGGATAAGGTGGGCGAGGCCTCACTAAGGTAACCCGAGACCAGCTAGAACACACACACACACACATACAACACACACACACACACACACACACACACGCACACACACATGCACACTCCCTGTCTCTCTGTGGAACAGTAGAGACCTTTCTCTGCCACCCTAACAGGGCTCCCTTTCATGTATCACTGTCATTCTCTCTGTACCCTTCACCTGACTGAGGACATACGATGGACAGAGAGAGAGAGAGAGATAGAGAGAGAGAGAGAAAGAGAGAGAGGAACTAAGAAGGTGAAAAAGACACAGAGAAGAGAGACGGATAGACAGAGTGGAGGAGAAAAAAGGGAAGTGAGCAGGAGAACACAGAGCCTATCTTGCATGTCAAGAAACCTCCACAAAGACAGAGTGAGGGCTCTGAAATCCCAACGCATCAAAGCCTGCTCCCTTCCCCAGTCATCCTGAATTCTTCACCACCCTCGCTGGGATTTTTGTGATCAGTGCCCTTGACGAGAGCTAAAGAGAGTCATAACAATTGGATGCTACAACTGGGCCACTGTCTGAATGTAATAAAATATCCTGGTTTAGTACAAAATTTATCAGTGTGTGTGTGTGTGTGTGTGTGTGTGTGTGTGTGTGTGTGTGTGTGTGTGTGCGTGCACCGGTGCATTTCTGTGTACATGAACTCCTCACCCTCACAAATCACCACAATGAATCATTGTGATAAGCTACAATGAATCCCGTGCCTCTAGCCTGTGTAGTTCACACATATGATTCCTGTTAGCACAAACAAGGAGCACAAAACACAAACGCCACATAGTCTGCCCAATCTGAGTCACCTCCATCAAACCAACAACAACACCTTAGAGTATCAAATTAATGCCAGAGCAGAGGACTACATTTTCCTTTATGGAAATAGGAACCCTTAGGCCTTCAGTTAGGAGGCGAAGAATAGGCTGGCTCCCTGCGTCAAAGACAAGGCCCTTTTAGCCATGCCAGGCAGGGAACGCACGAGGGTGATTAAGCCGTTGATCCAATAAGGAGATAAAAGTCCTTTAATGTTATAATTGGCCAGGACAAATATGATCCTGTCCACCGTCGATAATCCGTCTCGCCGGGAGGCTGGGGGCTGAGGTGGGGTCGGCTCAGGAGGGGAGGTAAATTGGTGGCAGAAACAGTTCCCTTTTAACATCCGCTAAAATGTCAACGGAGAGAACTCCAATTTTCCCTGACAAAAGCCTTTCTCTTTACAAGCTCCCAGCAGTGAGCCTCCCAAATTAAATACTAATGACTTTTCAGACAATGCATTTGATATTGACTGCAACACTTTGCAGAAATAGAATGTGTGCGTTTCTTTTTTTTTTTCTTCTTTTCTTCTCTCAGGTGTGCAGTAGCTGGTCTTGATAGCGTTTACTAAAACATCAAGGGGTGGGGGGGGGGGGGCTCTTAAATTTGTCAGCAGGGAAGAAGTCACACGAGCAGCATTGATTTGATCTCACTTTACAGATGAGAGACTTGTACCTAAACGCTTGGTTTTCTTGTTCGCCTTTGCCTTTAAATGCCACTGGGCTCCTAATAACTGGACTGCACACAAACTAAGAGAATTGACTTATATCCACATAAAACATCAAGTAAAATGAACAGATAGATATAAAACACCACAAAGCAAACAATAGAAAAAAGTAAATAATAATTCTGCTGGAGCAAAAAGCACGCTGACACACAATACATGTTCTGGGGTGCCAAACACAGTGACGGCTTTCAATTATGCATGAAGGATCCGCAAGGAGCAAAAGCAACAGCAATCCTCACACTCACTTCCCCAGTAAAGAACATTAAAGGCTGTTAGAGAGATGGAGGGAGAGAGAGAGAGAGAGGGAGAAAGAGAGAGAGAGGGAGAAAGAGAGAGAGAGGGAAGGAGGAGGTAAAGAGGAAGGGGAGAAAAGAAGGATAGAGAGGAGTAAGGCAAGAAATAATGCAAGATAAGACAGAAGGAGCACTGCATGGCCAACTACTGTAGGGCTGAGAGGATGGATATGGAATATGCAATGATGAAAGGGTTCGAGGAGACAGAGAGAGAGAGAGAAAGAAAGAAGGAAAGAGGAGAGAAATTGTAGAGGAGGAGGACAGTGAAATGGGCAAGCAGAGAGGAGGGCTCCGGAAAAGAGAAATTGATCCAAGTGAGTGTGCCAGAATATAACTGCCCCACACTGCATCATACGACAAGACAGGGAAGGCGAGAAGAGAGGGATGATTCTGAGTAAGAAACTGTATTGAAGGAGGGAGAGAGAAAAAGAAAAAAACAGAGAAAGAGAGAGAGCAGGGTGGCTATGAAATGGCTCGATGTGAGGTAGATAGGGAGGACAGGGGAGAAATTGTTCTACGGAAGATGCCTTAGAAAATGGAGAGCCGTGAGGCTCAGAGTGAAGATAAGAGCCAGAGGGAGATGAAAGGAAGGAAGACAGAAAAATACAGCAGGAAAGCAAGAGAGATGGAAATCAGGGCCTGAGAGAGAGAGAGAGAGAGAGAGAGAGAGAGAGAAAGAAAGAGAGACAGAGAGGGAGCACTCTGAGTGTAGGGGGGGCGCTGACTGCTTACACCATGTTAAGGTGATCAATAACGCATTAAAGCACCACTGAAAACACTTGAAACAACAGGCTAAGCGTTCTTTTCCTGGCAAATGCAAAATAAAAGGATTGACTTCATAACGTATTAACCCCGCCACCTCCTACTCTCTCACGACTCCGAACGGAACAGACGAGGGAGAGGAAAGGAGAACAATAACTATGAATTGATTAATTCACCAGCGCTCTCGCCGAATATGAATGTCCTGTCAGTGTTGTGGCAGCAATAGCATTTTTACATTACAAATGATGCTGAGAATACCTAAGAGAGAGAGAGAGAGAGAGAGAGAGGGAGAGATATGAAGAGGAGAGAGAGAAGAAAAATGGAAAGGGCGAGGGAATGGGGATGAAATTAATAAATGGCAGAGATGGCTCGGACTGAAACAACCAGGGAGAATAAGAAAGGGAGTGTGAGAGAGATAGAGAGAGAGTAAGAGAGAGAGAGGGAGAGAGAGAGAGAGAGAGAACAAAAAGGGAGGGAGGGGATTCCAGGGAAGGGAGGGAATGAGAAAGAGAGGGATAGAGGGAGAGAGATATGGGCAGATAGAAAGAGAGAGACAGATTTCAGTGCTCAGTCAGTGAATGGATACAGACGCTGGCTGGTGGAAGAATGTCGCCTGTGACCTCCTGTCCAGATGTTCCTAGTCAGGCAGAGCGAGCTCTCTCAAAACACAACACCCCGACTCAGAGTCTTCAAAGGGCCACTTCTGCACTTCATTTCCAGTGCCTGCCTCTCTCTCTCTTTCTCTCTCTCTGTCTCTCTCTCTCGTTCCCCCTCTCTCTCCCTCTCTCCTTCCTTCCTTCCTCTTGCTTTTTCTCTTCCTCTCCCCCTCCCTTATTTCATCTCACAGGAAGAAAGGGTGGCCTTTCTTACAAAGACGGGGTCTTGGAGGGTTCTGACCTAACACTAGGGGGTCAAGGCATCTGTTTGAGGACTGCTACTGTGATAGAATAACTGCAAACCAGAGCCGTATGTGTGACCATGCGCCACTCACACACACACACACACACACACACACACACACACACACACACATACACACACACACACACGCAGAGGCATGCACTCAAACAGGTCACATACACGCTGACACCCTATTCAGTGTCACACAGCATGCATATGACGCTCCTTGACTGGACAGCAGAGAACACACGGCCTGGACAAAACCTGATAGCCTCGTCATAACTGCGCCCCGGTGCCTTTTTCAATACGCCATGTCAACGGCACAGCGAGGAGAAACAGATCAATGCCCTCGAGCCGACGGACGGACGGTCCGCGCTTAAAACCAAGGCGAGCATCTTAGCTCAGGGGACCACTGACCCTGTTAACACTTCACATCAGAATGATAGGACGGAGGGAATGGAGATCATGACAGAGAGGGAATGAGGAAGGGACACAGAAAAACAAACGAACTGAAAGACAGAGGAGAGAAGTGGGGTTTTTTTTCCACTTACCTGTTTGTTGTATTTGTTGATGGTTTGAGTGCTGTATTCGGAGCAGTGGTCCGATCCGAGGGATATGTTATCTCCGGTTCCCACAAAGGTGTTGGCTGGAGGCAGATCCTGCACGGCTTGGTGCTTTTTCCCCGCCGTGGGGGACTGTGGGTGCAGCTGGACGGTGGGCAGGGGGGAGCTGGACTTGTAGTGTCGGGCCAAGTCGGGGCTCCCGGGACCCCCGTTGACCGAGCGGTAGCGTCCCATGCCGGGGCTGTCGGAGAGCTTCTCGTTGACGCCGTCGTAGCGCTGACCGTTGGGCTTGGACGCCTCCACGGTGACGATGCTGCTGTAGAGCGGCTGCTTGGACTTCTTCTTGTTCTTGTCCTTCTTGGACTGCTTCTTGCCTTTGTCGTGCTGCTGTGGAGTGAAGAAGTCCTCGTGGTCCTTCTTGCCCGCCTCGTAGCCGTTCTTGTTCTTGGGGCGGCAGTAGCGCGCCATCACCACCACCAGGATGATGAGGACCACCGTCATGATGCCCGACACCACGCCGATGACGATGCTCAGCCGCTGCTTGCTCAGGTCGTAGTTGGGGTCACCGGCGATGTCGGCGTTCAGCGGCGTGCCCAGGCTCCTGGCCACCAGGGCCTCCACCACCGAGGAGTTGGACACGCTCTCGTTGACAAAGACGTGGACAAGCGTGGTGGTGCTCTGCGATGGCTGCCCGCTGTCGTTGACCAGCACCACTAGCCGGTGGAGGCCGTAGTGCTTCTGTTCCAGCTTGCCCACCAGCGAGATGACCCCGGTGGCCCGGTCCATCTCGAACAGCTTGTACGGGTTGCCGCCAATGATGCTGAAGTTCAGGTCAGCGTTGGAGCCCGTGTCGGTGTCGGTGGCGACCACAGTGCGGACCACTGTCTGGACGGTGCTGGCCGGCGGCAGAAGTGTGTACGTGTTGTTGAGGGGGAAGATGACGGCGGGAGGGTTGTCGTTCTCGTCCATCACAAAGAGTGACACGGTGGCCGTGGCGGAGCGTGGCGGGTCACCGCCGTCCACTGCCTTGACCCGGAATGAGTACTGCGTCTTCTGCTCGCGGTCAAATGACACTGTGGAGAAGATGGTGCCAGTGTCGTTCTCGATGGAAAAGATCTCCTCCTCTTCCTCTATGAATAGACTCATCTGGGCGTTGGGGCCTTTGTCGGCGTCCATGACGGTCACCATGCCAACGGGGCTGTTGGGCTGCAGGTTCTCCTTCACGTAGAACGTGAATACGTCCTGCATGAACTTGGGCTCGTTGTCGTTCTTGTCCGCCACCAGCACGACCACCGTGGCTGACCCCTGGAGGATGGGCATGCCCTTGTCCTTGGCCACCACCTTGAACTCGTATCTCTCCGTCTGCTCCCGGTCCAGGATGGTGTTCACCTGGATGTCCCCGGTGTCTGCGTTGATGGAGAAGATGCCGTTGACGGAGTTGTCGAGAGAGTATGAGATCTCGGCATTTTTACCGCTGTCTGCATCCGTGGCCCGCACTGTCATCACCCGTTCGCCAGGAGCGTTGTTCTCCGGAAACGACACCTCCACCGTACTCTTGCCAAAGATGGGTGGGTTGTCGTTGGTGTCGCCCACCTTCACCAGGAGCGAGTTGTTGCTGGACAGGCTAGGGCTGCCCGAGTCCACCGCCACGATGACCACAGTGTACTCCTGCACAGCTTCATAGTCCAGCGCAGCAGACGTGTGCAGAAAATACTTCTTCTTGTTCATCTCCCCATCATTCTCACTTGTCAGCTTTAGCTGGAAGGGAACGTCACCCACCACAGTGCACGTCACAAATCCGTTCTGGTCCTGGTCACGATCTGACACTTGTACCAGTGCTATGGGTGTGTCCACTACCACATCCTCTGCCACGTTGGCCACTCCATCACGCAGGTAGATGCGGCCAATCTTGCGTATGTCAATATTTGGCACGTTATCATTCTCATCTTTAATATTCAGAACAACAGTGGCCTTGTCTGTCTTGGGAGGCTGCCCGCGGTCGCGTGCCATCACAGTGAAACGCAGCTGGCTCACCTCCTCGCGGTCAATCCTGTGGAGCACGCTCAGCCAGCCTGTGCTCTCGTCCAGCCTAAGGAGCCTCCGCACGGACTCAGTGGCGGCGCCAAACACATACTCAATTTGACCGTTCACGCCGACATCGGCATCCATGGCTTTTAATTGGAGGATGGGGGCGCCAGGGGAGCTGTTTTCCGGTAGGTCAGCCTCATACACGCTTTTCTCAAAGCGCGGGCTGTTGTCATTCACATCCGTAATCATCACTCTCAGAATAGCCTGTGAGGAGCGTGCCGGATCGCCCCCATCTTTCACGCGCAGCGTCAGTTCATAGGAGTCCCGCTGCTCTCTATCCAGCGCGCCTTTAATGATAAGCTGCGGCTGTTTCTCGCCGTCAGTAGTGTCAGCGACTTGCAACTCAAAGAAGCTGTTCCGAGAGCTGTCATCAAACCGCCTTTTGCCAGAGTGAGAGTCCCCGTTGCTCCCTGAACTAGAGCCCATTCGTCTCACAGAGTCGCCGCTGTCCTGAATGAGCTCATATCTCTCAATTCCATTCCTGCCGAAATCACGGTCGGTTGCCGTGGGCAAAAGATATAGCGTGCCAATTGGTCTGTTTTCTTCCACAGACAGAGTCAGAACAGGAGACGGAAAAGAAGGCGTGTTATCGTTAATGTCCAGAATTATAACTTTCCCTTCAAACAAATCTAACCAGCTTTGCGCCGGTCCAATAACTGACACTTCAAAATCTATGAAACATTCATTCTCATCAAAAATCATCTGGCACTGCTGTAATTTCTCGCGGTCTATCCGCCTTTCGTTCGTACTAAGCTCCCCAGTAATGTTGTCGATTTTGAAATATTCTGAGCCCGACTCCAGGGTGAAAGTAACCTCACCAGAGCCGGCTACAATGCCCAGGTCGGCGGCTACATTTCCTATTCGGATATCGGCGGGACCCTCCTCTGCCAAGCGGTAGCGGAGCACTTTCTTGGCGGCGGGCTGAGTCAGCAGCTGCAGGATGAGCATCGAGTAGCACAAATAGTCCACTGCACCAGTAGTCCTCATGATTCTCGGTAGTCGTTAACCTTGATTTTTTTTGTACTGAAAAACAAAAATTGGGATTTTACACACAAAAAAATCAGTTGAAGTGATAGATTCAGATGCGAAGCGTAGTCTGGTGTTTCAAGAGGCGTGTGGATTCATGGTCCAGATTACATACACTGCTTCGCCCGCAATAGATCCCAGCCTCTGTCCAGATTTGCACCTCCTTCCCCGCTATGACAGATTCCTCAGTCCCTTCTTCGAAGCCACGTCTCCCGCTAACAGGACGCGAACTGTCCGTTTTCCCCAGCCATATGTAACGAATTCGTTAGGGAGTTTGACTCCGAAATAGCAATTGATCAAAAAATTACTGAGGCTCGTCCATCATTTCGACGTTTGGAAACATATCAGAATTATCTGCCGAGTTCGTTTTTCCTCCAATAATGAATCAACTTACACTCAAACAGTCATTGAAGAATGTGGGTTCATGACCATTTCAGTTCAATAATCCTGTTTATATTTTTCCTTGCGGACAATATTTTCCAAAATTGATTTAAAAAATAAAATGATTAAAATGAAATAATATAACGCACCAAACAGGCGCAAACGCTAAGAACTTTGCGGGGCTGTCCCTCTGTCGTTGCACCGTGCGGCGTCAGGTTAGACTCGAATACACTGTCCGATGCCCCGTGCAAACGCTTACAACTGCTCAGATTTTTCTTCACCGACGACTTAACACATGCACACGTACGCTCCGTGCCTCGGAGTGCTCTCAGTTGGCGAGCAAAGGAGAGAAAAGTCCGCAGCACGGTTTAGTGATGCGGGATCAAAACTGAAGAGTGATGAGAACAAATAATATATTCTGAATAAACTGTAATCCAGTTAGATGACGTCTTGGAAATATTCGTAAACATCCAGCGAGAGAAGATTATTTCCTCTGTCCCGCATTCTCCCGGTCCTCAGGTTCTCACGGCACACTCCGATCCGCGCACTTGCAACAGCAGCGCGTCTGTTCGCAGCCCCTATCTGCGCCACTGTGCGAGCAATTCACAAATGATATTGCAGTCTCCCTCTCTCCCTCACTCACCATCTCTCTCTCTCTCTCGCTCTCTCTCTCTTTCTCGCTCTCCACCCCCTCCGCTCGCTCCCCTATCTCAATGCGTGGTGCGAGGGCTGAACTTGATCGCTCAGTTTAAAGGGTAGTCGGGGAAGTATTTGTCAGAAGCACGAAAGAGACATACACGGATACATTCTAACAAACGAAGAGTGCTTCATTGCTTCTTGGCATTTCCAGTATGGTCAGCGTTCAACCATATAGCATACACTACCTAATGCAATTCCACAAGTCGTTTCCTTTCCTAACTGAAGATTGGTGATAGGGTCATGGGAGGATACATACATGGATCGGACATTGTTTCATTTTCTCCTTAAAATAGGCCAAGTGATTTATGGATGGCGTTGAAGTGAGTTCAATTACTATAGTAGGCTATATAGGTTATACATCCGTGCGTATACTGCCAGGCAAACAACCCAGCTGATGACATGAAACTGTGTTGCCAGCTCACATTATCGAACGCACTCATGATATCAACTAATTTAAAAAGCAGTAAAACTTGTACGTTCATATGTAAAGCGAGTTGAAGACTTGCATACAATGATTTGAATATGTTGTGAACTGACTTTGTAGTAGGCTAGCCTACTTATACGACTCTGTGAAATGCCCGTTCCAGAGATTTGCACACTGTTCAGATGTCCCAGCCTTCATCCACGATAAGGGGGATTTCATTTTGGCAAGCTCAGACCATCTAAACGTCAGGACGGGGCTCAATAGCCCTATGGTTTCTCAGCGGTTAAGAATACCAATGCGTGTGGTCGTCCGTCGTAGTCGACGACGTAAAAGACATTGCATGAACGTTTTAGCAGGCGCCTTTTCAACAGCAAATTTTTCGGAACAGCGAGGCAATGTTCGGGGACCACGGACAGCGCCACTGAGACTGTCCAGTGTGTGAAATCATTGAAAAGAGGGAGAAGGAGTGTGTGTGCGCGCGTGTGCACACTTAAATACGCAGCTCTCACCACCGGCATGTGTCTCTGTGTGACCGGCAGACCAATTTTGGTGATCAAATGTTTGCTTCAAAATATTCTAACTTCCATGCCCGACACTTCTGACGCCTCAGTCGCACAAACACGGATCATAAAACTGTTGAAGATATATATTACCAATGTGCTACAGGCTTGATGAGGTAGCCCAGTCATTCGGTCAAGAATCGAAGATACACTTAAACTCGAATAACACCCTAACGAAAAGATCAGTGCTTATAAAACATATTTAATGTTGAAATGAAAGCTTGTATCCTAAACCTTTTCTTGTTAGTGGGCAACGACTGAGCTCAGATGACTGTGAAAAAAGGCTCCGGTCCATACCAGCACAGTGGTGATACAGTAGCGGGGTCTGGAAAGCTCCTTTGGCTGCGGCACTTTCTCCACTGCTGAGTATTCAATTCAGGCATTACACCAATCGCTGCTCTTGAGCGCCCTCTGTCGTTCGCTAATAATCATTGGTTCCTCCAGTCGAATTTAGGAATTTACATTAAAGGTTGGGTCTAGGCCTAGGCTGTCCAGGTGAGGGGATGACTTTGTGTCGGCAGGACGTTATGGCAAGGTTCCGTTCACAAATTATTTTGAGTTTTCTAGCTTTTTAGAAAACTTTGTTAAGCCACTAGAGCAGTGGCTCCCAAACATTTCCGTCCCAGTAGCCTCCAGCACCAATACTATGGTGCAAACTGCAAAGATGAAAACAGCTAACAACCTGAAGTTTAACCATTCAATTTGTAACAGATGTATAGTTCATATAACTGTTATGTTAGGCGCATGTTCTACTTAATTTACAATCATTTAGCAAACCATTCCTCCCAACTTATTCAATAGGTCCTATATTAGGCAAGTGCAAAGTTGGTTGTAACATTCACCAAACACTTACAGTATAGTCTATAGTAGCATTTTGAAAATAGAACAGAAATAGTCACACAGGTAGGCTTATATCAGCTTATTTCTGTTACAAAAGGTTGTGTTTAAAATTCTATTCTATATTCTATTCTATTCTATTTTGCAAATCAAATCGGCATGGCTCTTTCTGGGTCACAGATTTGCTTTGGTGATTGATATTTGAAAGTATAACCTGAGTTGAGTACAATAAAGAAGTGTGATTTCAGGCGTTATTACTGTAGAATATTGTTAATTGCACATGCGACTCAACTCGTCTTTGAACTGGTGGATGTTTTCCTGCCGACCGTTCCCCAAAGCTCGTGCTATTTCTGAGCAGTGCTTAGCTCACAGGTGCCGAGACCGTGGGGTAGCTTGATTTAATTAATTATGTCCCCGCATTGCTGGTACAGTACAGGCCTCCCCTGTGAGGGGCAAAGCGTCATTTCCATATCCTCGCCGAACATCCCAGGTCATCCATCACACTCAGGGGCGATTAGTCATCCGGGCAGCATTAAATCTCATCGTTCGACGTCTCCCGCTGCACTCAGACACCCTGAGCACGAATAATTTGCTTTTTCCTATAGTTCAAATGAGATTCAATGGCTCAGCTGCAAAAGCACTACAGTACAACAAAATAGAACTGACCAATTACACCACAGAGCTGAAAGATGTAGGCCTATTAATGAGGATCCAAAGCATACAGCTGTCCCCATGTGTTCACATTTGTTCACAATGTTCACAAGGAATCCATTTAGTTCCTAAGAAAATGACATTTTGCATTGAGGATGTTAACTGCACTAGATCTGTCAGAATAATATGAATGTGTGCCTTGATTCCTGAGGTGATTTTCAAAGTCTTCATGATTTCAGAGGACTTTGAAAACTGAACTCTTAATTATAATTAATGAATCCTTAATTCTTTATAATTATGCGATGATGTTAGTTTGGTACTAGAAACAGTTGTCCCAATTTCAGAGTCCTACAACTAGAGGCACTTCCTCCCCTGTACTTTCTTTCAACCTTTCTCAGAGGAAGGAGCCTGCCATATCTGCTAGGTTGAGTGCTTTTGCCTTTGGCAAGTCACAGTGTCACACAGGATCAATTGAGAGATGGGTTCATTATATGTCATGACCTGTGAAGTAACAGAGACTTCTGTGTACGATATATAGGAAGTGAAAGAGGACAACGTCTTTTCCTCCTATTTTTTTTTTCACAATTCGGAGAGACACTGTGGATGCCGCTCCAGATTGTATAACCATCTCAACAATGCCCTTAAGCGTCCGATATTTTTGGTTCGGTTAGCTCCTCTCCCCCTAGGCACAATCTCAAGAACACATGAGACTTCTGGCAGCCATTGTACTTCAAGCAATAATGTTTGGGCCCAGATCACATTTTAGATCACATAATCTGAATGTAATATTACCAATGAGGGAATATAGGGTAAATTGCAACACAATATTGTATCTAGTGTTTACATATATCTAGGGTCATTTCACAACACACTCTGAAGCATGCTGTGTGCATTTCATTATGTCATCATAATTATTTTTAATATGATGAAGAATATTAACAATAACATTGATTATATGAATAATGTTTAGGAACGTAACCACAGATCAGACATTGCCGGAAGGCCTCTTGCATTGTGTTTGGACTGTGTATGTCTGTTAATGCAGAAAATGGATTATTTACTTGATAGAAGCAATGTCTATCAAGTGTTTTGGCATGTCATATTGGTGGGAGTACGCAACGCCACAAAAACATCATATCATTCATCTAAAGAGAACTACAAATTTGGATGAAGGTTTAAGATTAAGCTTGGTGGACAAATAAACTGAAAATCTTTAAATACTTGGTGAATTTGGAAGACTACCCACCATGTTAGACATCATGGCTTGATGACGCCAAGTATATTTCATTAATTCAATTAGCCAGCAATAAAAACAAAAAAATACGTATTTGCCCATCTGATTGATGAGTCAAAGACTGATTCACTGACTTCCTGTGTGTGACATCCTGCATGCAATTCCTCGACCGATACATTGACAAGTGCTAATGATGACCATGACGCAGCTGTGAAAGTAGAACCTATTACCACATCTGTCATACCAGCCAGTCAGAAAGGCACAGTCCATCATGTGTAATAAGTCATTAGAATTGATCAAGGGTCAAGGCATTGTGGAATGTCTAGGCTATGTCTATCCACATAGTTTGTATGCTGGTTTTCGTGAGTCAGCTTGCGTATAGGTTCAAATCCGTGTTTACGCCAGAGGACCACTAGTGTGGGAGTGCGCAGGTTGGTCAATGATTGAAGATGCATCTTAAGTTGCAGAATCTCAGACCTTTGTGGCCTTAGAGGGCTGAGGTCATCTGACGGCCATGACTTTCTGAAAAAACAAAACAACAGCAAGTCCACTGCTGGCATGGAGACGCAATCGATATCCCTCTCATCTGCCGAAGAAGCTAGTTCCATCTGCAGTGGGGAGTGGAATCCAAAATAGCCTACCCTCTGCCTCCAAAGAAGGCTTTATATGAGGGTCAGCTTGGAAATGGACATACAGTAGATCTATATAGTTAAAAAATTGCTCTAATTAGCAAAGGCATGAAGCCATTTATACCAAGGAACAGAGTCCAAGGCCTTTGCAGGGCATTGGCCACTGCTCCTGCTGAAGAATCCTACCGATAGGGGCATCGTCGCCAGGCAGCAGCCCTTGCCAGACGCTCCTAGTGCTTGGAGAGGGGGCTCCGCGCCGCGCCACATCCCACACAAGGGCTCTCCGGGGCCTCCTTACAGTAATTGAGAGCGGAGATGCGCAGCGGCAGTGCTCGTGGTTCCATTAGAGGGTTCCATTAGAGGGTTCCATTAGAGGGTGTCTACGGGTTTGTTTTCTGACTGAGCACAATCCTATTGCAGGGGCCGCCAGCGATAAATTAGTAGTGGCCCCTAACGTAAAAAAAAGAGGAAGTTTATGAGGAAACAGGTGAGAGATTTGTTGATGTGTGAGGTTAGTAGGCAATCAAATTACGCCACATACCCCTCCACCATTGGTGGGAAAACAAACTGTGTGTGTGTGTGTGCATGTGTGCGTGTGCGCGTGTGTGTGTCTGTGTGTGTTTGTGTGTGTGTGTGTGCGTGTGTGTGTTGGTGCACACCCATGACCTTACCTTTAAGGCTGTAAAGACCAAAAACAACATGGGTTTGCCTCACACAAAATACAACAACACTGTGTGAATACAGTGGTTGGGTAGAGTGATAGTAAAGCTCTTGAAATGAACACACTGAAAACAGATGAAAGCAGTTTAAGGGTCACTATGAGACATTCATTTCTTGTATTATCCACACTGAAAAATCTGACAGGTGTCTCGAGAGTATTGATTGATGACCTGCTGTCCTGGAAAGATCATGTTGAATTTGTTTGGAGAAGGGCTTTCTCTCTCTGCCATCTTAGATCTTATGGGGTGAGCAGAAAAAATATTTTTCTTTTCCTTTTGTTTTAGTATTAATGGTACAAGAGTGTCCACTACTAAGCCAAAATATCCCATCATACAAAAATCTACTCAAGGATTGTAGGCCAGCCGTTTCAGAACCTTTATGAATCAGCCTACCATACAAATATAATGATAGGCTAACAACATTGTCTCTAATCCTAACCGTGTTGTTTTGTTACCATCAAACTGCAGATATGGGGTCCCACTATTTCATAGGATATCTATCTATTTATCTATCTATCTATCTATCTATCTATCTATCTATCTATCTATCTATCTATCTATCTATCTATCTATCTATATATCTATCTATCTATCTATCTACACCCAAGAGAAAATAACAGGTTTTTCAACTGATGGGAAAATGGGGCACACAACTACCACGGTCACTGACAAAAAGGTCTGGGGAAACAAAACCAGTCCAGCAAATAGAGACAAAAATTGGGTAGAGGGTGAGCTAAAGACATTCTAGAATGCAACAGGTGAAGTGTGGGGGGGGGGGCACTATGGGCTCTTCAGACACACAGGGATGAAGAAATCAATGGCACATCACGTGACTGCCCGGCTGGAACACCACAAATGGAGTGACACAGAAAAAAAACAGTTAAAAGCAGAAAAATGGTTGGTGAATTAGTACCTGTGGCCACGAAGATTCACTTTCCCATTCAGTTGCCCAGAGAGTTTCCCATCACAGACAAGCACACTGAAAGTCAGGTGTTGACTGAAGGCCCATTTATGGTCCCTTTTTGTGTGAAAGACATTCACTCTGGAAATGTTTCCAGAAAACTGTATGAACAAAATGAGCAGAGTGTGAAAAGAAGGCTCTATCCTTCCTCCTAGGCTGTCGTTGAGAATAAATGAGCTTTAAGTTGACACCCCAGTCTCTCAACAAGAAGATGTATCAGTAGCATCAACTAATCAGTGATGTCAGTAATTATTTTATTTATATAATGTAAGATATGTGTTATATGTGTAAGATGGAAAACTGTCACTCTGACTAACTATGAGTGGCACCTATATATCTGTCTACCATTAGTAAATGTCAGATTGTAAGCAAATATAAATCTGAGAAACTCCCATGCACTATACTGATCCTTTTAGTGGAGGCTATGGATCACTTGTGTTCATTTGTATGTGTGTGTGTGTGTGTGCGTATGTGTGTGTGCATGTTCCAATCTGCCGGCTGTAGGATCTGCATCTCTGTGAAATCAGGGGGCGTACTGGGGAGACGCTAATGTGATACTTTCACACCAGCGTAGCCTGTTGCGCCTTCACAAAGGCTTATGGGTAATCCACCCACCTGACAAGTGAGAGGAGAGAGGGGCTTGCTATGGAGTCACAAAGAGATGCATGCAAAAAAACCTTACAGTACTTAAAATGGAACGTTTCATATTTTATTTTCTGTATTTTCTTTGTTTTTCCGTTTTGAATTGAAGGTCATGATGACTTTGTGCTTTCTTTGTCAGAATAGCTTTTTTTTTTGCTGTGTGTGTGTGTGTGTGTGTAGATGGTATCCACTCTGCTCATGACAAAAAATCTCACATGCACGCCACACACACACACACGCACACACACACACACACGCACACACACGCACATACACACACACACACACACACATATACACACACACACAGAGCGTCTGTGAGCCAGGCACGTGAGCAGCAGTCATGCCCACCCAGCTTCCCCTCTGTCCAGTCTGACACCGGGCTGTTTGTGACTCAGTGACCTTCAGTGCTCCCCTACGACGCCCTACACGGGAAACATGCTCCAAAACCATGGCTTACAGCGTCTGTTCCAGCTTAACGCGCCCTGCTATCACTGTGCTGTGCGCCAGTCTCTGTGTGTGTGTGTGTGTATGTGTGTGTGTGTGTGTGTGTGTGTGTGTGTGTGTGTGTGTGTCCACTCTGCCTTCTCTATGCTCAAGTCAGCATGATGAGGCATGTTTAGTTGGCAGCGCTTTGCTGTGGTCATGTGGTGTGAGTGTGCATGTATCAGTGTGTGTGCATGTGTCAGTGTGTGCGTGTGTGAGAGAGAGAGACAGACAGAGTGTGTGCATTTGTCAGAGAATGAGAGACTCAATCAAAGAATCAAAAAGAGAGGGAGAGAGTGAGAGAATATAAAAGAGGACTATAGCAAAAGCAGCTCTGACATCAGAGCTGTGCTCTTACACCACCAGTGTGGGAGTCGTGCAGAAGCCGGCACATATGCGTGTGTCATCTGTCCTTTTAGCAGCCTGTGATGCTGTCCTCTCTATCCAAACTAGAAAGGAGACAGAGAAAGGGAGACCGAGAGATAGATAGATAGATAGATAGATAGATAGATAGATAGATAGATAGATAGATAGATAGATAGATAGATCCTATCATTATATTTTTATGGTAGGCTGATTCATGAAGGTTCTGAAACGGTTGGCCCACAATCTTTGAGATAGGTATAGATAGATAGGTATATATAGAGAGAAAGCACTCCATCTACTCTGGCTAATTCCGTGACTCTGTCAGAGACCCCCTTTTCACACGCCTAAGTGACTGGAAGAGGAACTGATGCAAAGCGCTGACTTCTTCTCTTTCTTCTCCCTCTCTCTCCCTCCCTCCCACTATTTCGCCCTGCCTCTATCTCTCCGCCTAACTCTCTCCCTCTCTCCTCACATCCCTCTAGATCTCTCTCTATCTGTGTGCCCCCCCCTCCCTCACTCTCTCTCTCTCCGTCTCTCCCCCCATCTCTCCCTGCCTCTCTCCTCTCCCAGCATTACCCGGACGCTGAATGCTCATATGCAGTGATTATGAGGACTCAGGGACAGTATAATGGAGATGTATGGCCACTTCCTTGGCTCTGACCTAAAAAAAAAGAGAAACAATCCCGGGGCACGTTAAATCTGCCTGTCTGTCATTTGCATGTATTAGGATGGAGCAAGGCGGATGGCGTGCAGCTGAGAGCGGGGGGGGGGTAGAGAGGGGGGGGTCGGAGAGCTGGGGATGTGAGTTAGTAGGTAGGTGTGTGTGGGGGGGAGGGGGTAGAGGGGTTTTATGTGATGAGGGGCTGTTTGGAGGGTGTTTCCGTCTGGCAGCAGGGGAGGGGGGGGGGGCAGGCGCTGATAGCTGCCTCTTGATTTGCACGGTGCTACATCACTTGCTATGTTGCAGAGTCAGTCGCCGCCCAATTTCCCCCTACACTCTCGCAGCCTAGTATCACACAATTGGCCACACAGAGTGAGTGTGTGTGTGTGTGTGTGCGTGCGTGCGTGCGTGTGTGTGTGACAAAGAAAGAAAGAGGAAGAGAAGCCTTCAAGAACAACCATGTTCTATAGATAAGACTCCCCAGCAAGGCAAAAAGCAAAAGTGGGCTTGTGGGTAAATACAAAGTAAAGATATAGTTAACAACAATAACGGCAGCAAAATCTCTTTCAGCACTTTCAACGTTCAGCTTTGCAGCTTTCAGCTGGAGACTTGCACAGTGGTCCTCTGACAAGTTTTCCAAAGGGGAGCTGAACTTGTCATGGCACCCTAGAATATAAAAAGACAGGCCTCAACTGGAAGTTTATTGAAAACTGTATTTTTTCAAGGCCTTACTGTCAGGCTTTGAACCACTTTGCCTACTGGATGACAGACAGACAGACAGACAGACAGACAGACAGAAAGATACAATTCTTCCTCTCACTCTTCAGGTACTGTAGTTACCTTTTCATCCATCTTTCTCTCTCCTTCTTGCCTGTGTTATGCTCATTGTGTCAGATTTTCCTCTCAGTGAATTCCCAGACATAAACAAAAAAATTATAGAAAAGATAACAATAAAAGATAAATAAAAAAATAAATAATAGATAAAAATCCCTAAAACTCTAATTTATTCAGAGTGAAAAGAACATATCAACTTTATTAATTAATACATTCAGCACTCAGGCTGCAGACCTTGTCCCCATCTTGGAGCCTAATGATGCCCAGTGTGTGTGAGCACTTCTGGCTGGGTACGGATGACAGGGTAATGCTAAATATCAGACAGAAGCCATGACAGCTCGGCGCCCCTGAAGCCTCCGTCCTCTTTCATTACCTGTGGCAAACAGGATTCAGAATTGGCCATTTATATTTCATAATTGCTTATCTTGACATTTTCACGGCGGATGCATAATTTGTCCAACTCTGGCTCTGAATGGTCGTCTAATTAGGGGCCGGCCTTGTGCTGAGTTTGTCGTTTTCTGGGGGATCTGTGGCTCATTTGTAAAAATTACACGGCTGACTTTTGAGGCACTCACTGAAAAAGTGTTTTTTTTTTTTGCTTTTCTGGTCCAGTGCAAAAAAAAAAGGCGAGCTGACTTTTGGGATGAAGTATTGTGCCGTGCTGTATTACTCTGTGGAAAAGTGCTCATCATTAACAGAATATGTCTGAAGGGCATGTGATTGTACACACTGTTTTTCACTGCTTGTCATGCAACTAGATGATGTCCCAGCTCCACAACGCAATGTATTTTTGCAGTAGACCTCAAACTTCGACAGCTTTTATTCCAAGAAGTTAACATAAACCTCTAAATCCCCCTAGTAACCCATAGCGCTCTCTCTCTCCCCCCCTCTGAGCTACATTATCTTTGAAGGACAAAAAGTCTCTGTTCAACGTGAATTAGCAAGTCAGGACTTTGCAAAATAAGTTGTTTCATCGCTTCATTTATAATCCCATATCTTCCCTTCCCTGCCACAACTGTTGAATTAGCTGTAAACACCTACTGGAAAGTCATGGCTTCCAAAAATGCACATGATCCCAATTTTCTTTCAAAGAAGTGTGCGTTGACCTTCCTCTTTGTCTGGGGAAAGATTATGTGGAGACTATTTGGGCAAGATAATTGTGAGTCAGTCATAATCCTGACATTAGCAGCAATTTTATATGAGGCCATTTTTTGCCTTCAGACTGTGATCAGAGCTCAGGTCATGGTTCACTTTGCTTTGCATGACTGTCTTGTGCCTGATAACGCGCGGCACCGTCGTGTCAGCTGAGCCAAACACAATTGGAACAACAAAAAAATGTTCTTGCCCGTGAGTGTGTTAACATCATTTTCACAGATGAAATTAGTAAAGGCCATTTATGTAATAATTGATCCGCAGGAGAGCCTTTGTGACTAAACATACACCAAGTTTTAAACAGAGGCTACACACACACACACACACACACACACACACACACACACACACCTAAAGGGGGGAGAGAGAAGAGAGAGAGAGAGAGAGAGAGAGAGAGAGAGAGAGAGAGAGAGAGAGAGCATGATAATTAAAAGCATGAAGTCTTGTTCCCAGAGGGTGTTTAATAAGTATATATTTAAAACTTTATCAAACAATTGAATAACTGTCAGCTACAACTAGGCTTACAGTACATGTCAGTTTTGGTTGGGTAAATACTACCTACAAGCTAACCTCAGCCTTAGGGGCAATTCTAAGACATTATTAATCAGGATTCCTGTCAAAAGATAATTTGTTGGTTATTCACAGTGGACTATACCACCAATTTATCAGAGAGAGCTAACTTTAAAACATTGCCTGTAAAACATGTTTACCACACTACACATCACATGAATTAGCCAGACATGTGAAAGGCAAATCCACTAATTCTATTTGAGCGCATGATTCAGACACCGCTGTGTGAAGGTCTCGCTTTCTTCCACAAGGACTCGGTATTGCAAAATGAGTCTACGCATTCCAAAACAAACAAACAAAAAATGTTACGAGACAACCAAAGAGTGTGGCAAACACTCCAAAACAAAAATAGCCCTTTCCTCAAAAACAACCACATTGTGCCCCACGATACATCCCTCGCTTTCTCTTTCTTACCATAAAAGAGGAAGCAGCAGCATCCACAGCTCTTCCCTTTTTGAGGGCTATTCTTATCTTGGGCTAATTATACAGATGCACTCCCCATCACCGGCAGTGGTGGAATTAAAGGCACACAATACCACGGCTGGTGTCTCTTAGCTTTCATATCTGGTGTCATTTCCATTTGTAAAGATGCACATGTTTCAGAAATAGACAAGGAACTTGTCATCGGTATTTCTGGTGAATGACGGTGGAAGAGAGAGGAAACTGGCTTCAGAAAGTAAAGCAACGTGTTTGCTCCAACCATTCACTAAAACAGCTGACTCTAATTAGGACAACTCCTCAGCCAGGTAGATCAGCAAGAAGTACAATCATGTGTGTTAAGTACACAGGTTGAACTACAGACTTTTACTTTCTGAAGCTGTTTTCCACTTCTACTGTGGAATAAATGAGTTGAATATTCAATGGTAATGCAGATGATGCTGAACTCCCTTTGAAAGTGGGTCACCAAGCTGGAGATGAACTTCTTTACTTCCTTGTAACCTCTCACAAAACAAGGTTTTGAGCTAGTGTACTAGACAGTTACTAGTGACAGTTACCATAGTTACTAAAAGAAGACGCCCATGACATTGGACACATGAGGTATCTGGAATGGAGTTACGTCAAATTACAGACATATTTGTGTGCTCTAGTTGTATGTCAAGTTTTCATGGAGATTAGATTGATATTTCCGTTTTGTATTGTTTTGTTTAGAGAGTGATATCAGGAGTTTCTTTATTTGTATCACATTATTTTGGAGTGTTGTGCATTCAGCTCGAGGATTAATTATTTAGGGCAAACACTTCATTTCAGATCATGGGCAACGAGGTTTTAATAATTTAAATGTCTGAAGAAATCAAAATGATAATTATCTTTGTAAAGATGTCTGAAGCTAATTGCTTTTTCCACTAGTGATTGTTATCCCTAATATTAGTTATATTCATCAAAGTCTTGTAATAATTAGGCTGTCAGTTTTGACATTCAGCTAAATTGTTTTTTTCCTCTCCACATACTCTACCCTTCAGTTTAAGACACACAGACTTTTGCTTGAAAGCCAAGAATTTTTTTCTCCTTTTTTTGCCTAAAATTATGTCTGAGAGACATGAGGAGGTTTGAGGCGGCATAAATTTGACGCGGAGACGAATGCTTTATGGGGGTGAAATCCCTTTGTGCGGGAACGCCGTAGCGACCGATTCCCCGGGATTAAAGCGATCATCGGGATCGATCCCGGATTAACGTGGGGGGAATGTTCCGGTTGAGATCTGCCACGCCAGTAAGTGATTCTCATACACTATGCATGATGCCTATGGGCTTGACAAGCTTTTTTCCCTTTTTATTTCACTTTTTTCGCCATTTTTCATGCTGCCTTGTCATTTCATAAACCTTCTCTATCCCTTTTTTCACTCATAAGCTTCTATCTCTTACATGACATTGATAGACTCCTCTGCACATGTTAATGAATATTATTCCCAAAGAGGAAGGGAAAAAGAGGCTAAGTGTTCTGTGCAATGACTCATTCAGAAACAGATAATTGAGATTTTGAACATCAGCAGAATGTCACACGTCATAATCTTTCTCTCTCTTTTTTTGGTGGTTTGAAATTAGCTCTGTGACAATGGGCGACAAGGATTAAAAATCATTATTCGTCTTTGACAGTTGCCCTCAGAGAGTCCCAGTTGTGATCTCTATAACGAATCCATCAGTGCAGCCTAAAAAACGGAGGATTCACACTAAACATTAGGGGCCCTATCTTGCCGATCAGAAACGGAGGGTCAGAGGCGAAAAGTTAATAGACATTTAAGGCGTGGCCAGTCCATATTCACTAATTTGATGGTGTGATTTTGTGCTCAAATGCTGAGCGCCGGGCGCAAAAGGCTTGTACTTAGGCTTAATCAGTCATTCTATTTTTGGCCATAACATCCTTTGAAAATCTAGCCTGAAAAAAGCAACACGGTAAGTTCGAATGACTATTCAGTCATTATTTATCCTGCAGAGGAGTTGCTGCTCGTGAGTGTTGTGCTTTATATGAGCCTTTTGCTTTTCTTGGTCAGTGGCATAATGCTTTTTAAAGGGTGTAAGATAGTGATTTTTGGATCATGCGCCAGACTACACCTTATGTCGTTATTTGCCACACCCCTGAGCGCAAGGTTTAATAAAAGAGGAGCGCATGGCAAAAAATTCCTCACTTTATTGAGTGTAAGATAAGAATAAGCCTTTTGTCACACTTTGCGCCACCTTCCGCTGGGTGCACAATAGGGCCCTAGCAGTCACACACACACCATTCCATGTTATACAATTGCTGTTAAACTTCACCAATTGCTGTTAAATTCATCTTCATGCACCATCATCAATATACAGTAACTCACATCAATGTGTATTGAGTCAGCTGGTATATATTTTCCCAATAAAATGTATTACGAAGTTGAAACTGGGGGAAAACAGATATATTATATATTATACATATATTTAGAGGCCAGATTATGAGTCTAACTAAATCATAGTCATCATGACCATAACCACTTTAGATGATAATGTAAGAAACTACACTGGACTGTTACAGACTGTCCCATGTGCTGGTGGAGAACCCTCATAGCCAGGTAATGCAGCGTTAGTCTTTCCAGAGCTGACTCCTGCATGGCATTCATCAGTAGGCAAGCACAGGGGCCGGTGTGTGGGCGCCAGATGTGTCTCGCTCGCACCGGTGAGTAAGCGGCCCTGCCAATGAGGCTTCACAGCGCTAACCGCGCTGGAGAAATATCGACCCGTCCGTGGCCGTTCCCCATCCCTGGATGATCGTGCACCACTTTCCTGCTCCCTGCCAAAACAGCAGCCGCCATGCTGGAGGTGTCGGTCGGGGGGCGGCGGCTGCTCTCTGCACGAGGTGAGAGGTTTGTTTGCCGCGCACGTCCCTCTCTGTGTGATCCCCCCCACCGCCACCTCACCACCCCTCAGCCCGACCATCCAGCCTGACAGCCTCCACCGTGCCACCCGCGCTCACTGGGCCACCCACCCATGCCCACCCCTGCCCCTCCCTCCACCCTTCTGCCAGCGTGAGTCGTGTCCGCCGTGTCTCACACCGCTCCTGAGCAAATCACTCTACGTGACACCACCCTGCTGCTAACTCCCCCACTACCACACACACACACACACACACACACACACACACACACACACACACACAGAGCCACCACCACCACTGCCCCTACCCCAACCAAATCCCCCACCTACCATACATACATCTCCCCGGCTCTTGCCACCTTGGCTTGCGCTGGGGTGCGATCAGTTGTTCGGGCCTGCTCCAGCTGGCTCCATTGATCAGGCCAACTGTGCCCAATTACCCGGGCTAGAGGGAGAGAAACAGAAAGAGGAAGAGAGAGAGGGAATGAGAGAGAGAGGGAGAGGGGAGCAGAAAGAGGTGTTGTGGCAGGCTAGGAAATATGTGTAGTGTTTGTGTGTGTGTGTGTGATAGAGAGAGAAAGAGAGAGAGAGAGAGAGAGAGAGAGAGAGAGAGAGAGAGAGAGAGAGAGAAAGCGCTTTCAGACATACGTGTAAGACCGGAGGTTCTGCCTATGTTAAACGGTGGGGCCGTATATCTGAACGACATAACCGGTCATATGGAAGTCCGAATTTACCCAGTGTTTATACTACTCCCCCCCCTAGTATTTCCTCCGGACATTATGTAAATGTACTGTGTCTGAACGAGGAGTAGAACATGCGGTTAAAATTCACACCTAGTGAGAGGGCGTGTTGGTGACGTTTCTTTCGTGCGTCCATGTGGTTAGATCTGACTTAAATGCCAGTGTCATGATGGAGTGGCATAGTGCTGTCCAGAAAATCTCCGACCTGGAAAGATGCAGACATCACGGAGCTACTGTCCATGAGGGCAGACAACATTTTGATAGAACACCTGAAGGGAACGTTAGAGACACGTTAGCCTACAACTGCATGGCAAGGACAAACGAATTCAGAAGACTGAATCATCATAAGCAGAAGGCGCTGAAAAGGCAGTAGCCTACAGCGACGTCGTTGACGACAATATATTTAATAAATTGTTAGCCAACACGGTTTTCTGTTCATTGATAGCCTTCATGACCTGCTGAGCTCGCTGATATTTGCTGAGCATATGCCTAGAGAAAATGAAAACAAAGAAAATCCAACTTTGTTCCAAGCTCCTTACGTAAATGCGACACATGGGGAGAGGATGCTTTTGGAAAAAATAAACCATGAAAAAACGAACAACTTCACTGTTATTAATGTTAGTATTTTGTTTGTTGCTTAACAACGGTTGTATGATCTTGAAGTCTTCAGTTAGCCTACTGAATTGGCTGGTAGCCTACCATAAAGTTTGTGCATGCTATCTCTCTCCAACGCAAACCAGATTTGGGGT
Organism: Alosa pseudoharengus; assembly: GCF_046254945.1. Taxonomy (NCBI): domain Eukaryota; kingdom Metazoa; phylum Chordata; class Actinopteri; order Clupeiformes; family Clupeidae; genus Alosa; species Alosa pseudoharengus. The sequence continues at coordinate 33,694,866 of NW_027468640.1, forward strand.
TCTATAGCTAATTCTGGTACATAACGTTGAAAAAAGATAA
>NW_027468640.1:33699905-33707405 GCF_046254945.1 Alosa pseudoharengus
AGGAGTCTTTGTGTGTGTGTGTGTGTGTGTGTGTATGTGTGTGTGTGTGTGTGTGTGTGTGTGTGAGAGAGAGAAAGAGAGAGAGGAGTGTGTGTGTGTGTGTGTGTGTGTGTGTGTGTGTGTGTGCATGTATGCATGTACTCTACATCCGTGCTGAAGTACATGAGAGTAAGTGCTCCACGCCCTCATGACAGCTCCATCAAGATGAGTGACGGGGGCCGGACATGTGACACTAAGCAGAGAGAGCCCAGTGTACAGGCCCCTGATTGACATTTGTAATAGAGCCATGATGCTCGACTAATCCTCTCGTTGGAGAGAGCTCTGATCAGAGTTCCAACCACATGCTCTCGGCCCCCTTAATCATACATACACAGAGCACACACCCACACAAACACACACACACACAAAGCATCGCGTGTGTCCAATCCATCAACGCCTTCCCTCACACACTCGCCCACTTGCACACACACACCACATACACATACACACACACACTCGCACACACACAGGCCCTATCTGTCCGAGATAACCCATGGTCGTTACAACTGAAGTGCCAGTCTTATTTAAAAGCAACGTCTGTATCTCTGTCACACAGGGACACATTTAATATTGTTGCTCCCTCTCTTTCTCTCTCTCTCTCTGTATGTATGTGTGAGAGAAAGCTAAGAGAGGTAAACTCTTTTTGCTCTACTATTTTCAGCCTCTCACTCTCATAGATGGAAAGCCAGCCCTGCTTTGATTTTAGTTTATTCACTTTAATCATCTTCATTTCTGTTCTCAAGAACTTGAAATTGCAGAGCTGTTAACCCACAGACTCCCCTTTTTAGCACAATGCCTCTTATTTTCAAGTTTGAAATGAAATAGCTTTGCTCTAAATATAATAGGCCATTCATCCGCTGATCCATATATTCATATTGATTTATGAATGCCAGCTTGTTGTGAGGAATCGCATTAAAAGACAGATTAGGAAAGTACATTCTTCAATATCGCAGCATTATTGGAGGCTCAGACATTAAGAATGTTCCAGTCATTGTTGGCACTCTTGTTGACCCTTGAGAATTATTTGAATGAGACAGTTTAATCATTGCTTGATGACGCAGAAATGAATTGAATTGAGGTTCACTACACATAATAAGCACATCAGCACAGAAAACAGTTTTAGTAATGTACTTCGTTCATCACCATTATGTTAAATAATACAAAAGAACTGATTGTGGCAACGAAAACTTCAGAGTCAACCGAATATAAAACTGTGTCCAAAGAATTGCCATCTCTAGCTGAGAATCTGTATTCTCTAAAACATCTTGTCTGTTGTCCTTCAATTCTCCACAGATGACTTACAGTTAACTAGAATTTAATAGAACTGACCCCACTGGAGGATATGTGAACAAAGCCATGGTGAACTAAATGAGAATAAACTGCAGAACTATCTTTTATCACAGTGTAAAGTCTGATCTGCCCACACTCCTTAGGATTGAAAATGCACAAAACTAAACAGAACTTGAACCAAATGTAGCTGAACTAAATCACAGCTAAATGACATGACAACAAAGATTCCTTTATTTGTCATTTTTATGGGCCACGTTAGGAACTACAGGAACTAAAGAACTGTCTGGTCTGTCAGACTGCTTGACAGTGTTAAGACCGTTCCCATTTGGAGCCCTTTACCCTGCTGTTACCGTTTGACAAGGGGCTTGTCATGTAGACAGTGGGGGGGTCCTCTCACGCACGGTGGTGGTGGTGGCAGAATATGACAGAAGGGGCCAGAGGACACGTGCACGTGCACCAACCCACCAGCCCAGAGGACGCCCACACCCACACCCACACCCACCAGCCCAGAGGACGCCCACACCCACACCCACCAGCCCAGAGGACGCCCACACCCACACTCACCCACCAGCCCAGAGGACGCCCACACCCACACTCACCCACCAGCCCAGAGGACGCCCACACCCACACCCACCCACCAGGCCAAAGGACGCCCACACCCACACCCACCCACCAGGCCACGTCAGGCTGCTGTATCACCAATGAAGCATGTGCCCCCCCTGACATGTGCATTTCATTTAGCAGACACGGCTACTCAAAGCATCTTCTACAGATGCGCGTGTCATCAGGATGCTCCGCTCCCTGGCAGGAATTAAAGCTCAGGCTCCATGTTGGGACCATCCTTTACCAGTTGCTTGACTAGTTAAGCCACAAGAACACGCTCCTCTCCTTTTCTCCTCGACTTCTCTCCACCCTCCTCTCCCCTCCCCATCTCTCCATCCCTCCCTGACCACGTGGACGCCAGAGAGGCAGTGACTCGCCGGGTGCTCCCCCTCTGGTCTCCTACATATGTATAGAGGGAGCCGGGGTCAGAGTGGGGCTGGGAGGGCAGTGTGCTCACTGGTGTGTGAAGCAGGACTGGCAGGTGGGACACAGACTGGGCAGAGGGTGGGGGTCGTGGAGGAGGGCTTTGCATGTGTGAGTGTGTGTGTGTGTGTGTGTGTGTGTGTGTGTGTGTGTGTGTGAGGGGTTTAAGAGAGAAAGTGATCAAGATAGGGAGCTGTCCATGGTGCTCTCTCTCTCTCTTTCTCTCTACCATTTTAACTCTCTCTCTCTTTCTCTACCATTTTAACTCTCTCTCTTTCTCTCTACCATTTTAACTCTCTCTCTCTTTCTCTACCATTTTAACTCTCTCTCTTTCTCTCTACCATTTTAACTCTCTCTCTCGCTCTCTCTCTCTCTCTCTTTCTCTCACACACACACATAAAGTATATGTCTCCTATCCTATATATCTGTCTCTTTTTATGTTTTTCTCTCCTGCTCGCTGTCTCTCCATCTCTTTCTTTCTATTTATTTATCTTTCTTCCCCCTCTCCCTCATTCTGTCTCTATCTTTCTCTCTCTCTCTGCCCCTCCCTTTGCATGTGTGTGTGTGTATGTGTGTGTGTGTGTGTGTGTGTGTGTGTGTGTGTGTGTGTGTGTGTGTGTGTGAGTGTGTGTGGCGAGGCTGGGTGTTTGTAGCCATGGCTTCTTGTGACAGGCGCATACGTGTGTGACACACATCCCACTGGGAACAGCTCGCTTGTCACTGTTTGTCAACCCATTTGCCCTATCCACTATGTGGGGGCCACTCTGCCTTCTGTTGACTGAGCAATGACACATGGACACACACACACCACACACACACACACACACACACACACACACACACACACACGCAAACTCTCAAGCATGTACGCACACATACTGTATGTACGCATTAACACAATCATATAAGAAACATACAAACATGCAGTGATATGACACATGAAATAGCCCAGAAAAATGAGTACGTTGACTATTCCGAAAGAAAATTTGCATTTTAGGCTTTGACACTGAGTAAAAAATAAGCGAAAATATCCTGATAATTTGATTATCCCACCTTAACTGTGTGTATAATTTTTTTTCACCATTATTATGCACTTTAATTATTATTCTTTTTTTTTCATTATGACCTCTGGACTAAACACACATGCAGTGCTCTTAACTGTTTTGTCCAGGCGAGGTTTTCAGGAACCTTTAATTAAATGTGCATGGGCCAAATGTACATTTTCAATTAGCCATAGTAGAGGCGAACTTCTAGCCATTATGTATGTCCTAATAAATCCCATTTTCATTGTAAATAAAAGTATTTACATCCAAGCACTCGTTGCATCAGGGCAAAAGGCATTCTGTAGATTAACCACCCACACTATCCTTAATGAAAACCAATCACAGTGGTCTAAGGGTTACCTAGCAACCTGGGCTAATGGAGCCACCATTGCTGCTGTTGTTTTCATGAAGCCAGAACAAGGCAGAGAGAGAGAGCATGTGAGAGAGATCGAGGGGAGGAAGAGAGAGAAAGAGAGAGACAGAGCGAGTGAAGAGGAAGAAAAATGCTCGGCCTGGGTGGAATTAGTCAGCTTAATGGGCATTATGTGTCAGTATACACAGGATTTAGTGTTAAGTCTGGATTATGGCCTTGCGATGTGATATAGGGAAAAAGCAGAGGGAGAGAGAGAAATAGACAGACAGAGAGAGAGAAGAGAAAGAAAGAGAGTGCACTCTGTAGATGAAAAGCCTTGATTTCCTTTCTGTGACATGTTTTAAAGTGGTGTCTCCCTGCTGTGTGTTTGGCTGCTGGTCAGCCAAGTGCTGCCCTGGCGGTGTAGGAGCATCTCTCAGCTATTTGTGGTATGAGAGGTGCCAAACACACACACACACACACACACACATATAACACATGCTTGCACACGTCCACACGTGAGTGCTTCCATATACATACAACAGACACACACACACACACACACACACACACACACACACACACACACACACACACACACACACTCGCACAAGTACACACCCACACACTCTATATACACACCAAAATGCACACAAACACACACACACACACACTAGCCTTGCTTTGCTCCTTGCTAACATTTCACAACCAGATATGACCTCTCCCCCTGTCTCTGTTCTGTTACTGCTTCTCTCCCAGACTTCCTCACCTCTGTCCAGTCAGTGTCTGACCCCCAGCAGTCGGAGCTGTGTGGACATAGGGTCAGTCAGGGAACAGACCCAGAAGACCAGCCGTGCAGGTCAAACACACACACAAAAAAAGGCCAGAGCCAGCTTGAATGGTGAGCGCTTGTTTGTTGCCTAATAGAGGAGTGACCTCTGACCCACAGCTCTTTTCCCAGCATCCTCTAGATCTGCTCTTGTATCGACTGGTGTTCTCCGCCAGACAACACAGCTGTTTACAGAGGAACCCAAAGTGACTAACGACTGGAGTAGCCATTTTCATCTTACAATTATTGATTCTACTTCCTCTTAGTCCATGGAGCTCAGACAGAATAAAATAGCAGCAGTGATATTACTAATACAGTAGGCTAACACTAGAGCTGTGATATTACTAGTGCAGTAACACTAGAGCTGTGTTATTACTAGTACAGTAACACTAGAGCTGCGATACTAATACAGTAACACTAGAGCTGTGATATTACTAGTGCAGTAACACTAGAGCTGTGTTATTACTAGTACAGTAACACTAGAGCTGCGATACTAATACAGTAACACTAGAGCTGTGATATTACTAGTACAGTAACACTAGAGCTGTGATATTAGTGCAGTAACACTAGAGCTGTGATATTAGTGCAGTGACACTAGAGCAGTGATACTAGTACAGTAACACTAGAGCTGTGATATTACTAGTACAGTAACACCAGAGCTGCTAACTATGTCAAGATCATGGAGCAAATAACCACTGAGCACACGTAAATAATCAACAAAGAATTACTGTACAAATGCATGAGAAAGACATAATTGACAACCCAGAATCTAATAACCACAACACTAAACTCAAATTTGTGACATGGTTCATTCTTGGTCAAATAAATATATCTGTATTGTACCATAATTCGAGTTGGATTTACAGTGTCAGCTTTAATGATAGAGATGTAACATGATTAGATGAAGAGCACAGTGGTATTTTGCACACCGCGGTATTTTACACACAGTGGTCAAAAAGATGGATGACCATGATGGTGACCATTCCCCAAAGACATAGAACGGCCGCAGGATTTCTTGATGGTTCCACTGGCCCCATCTGCCAGTGTGTAGTGTTAGCACTCATGTCATGGCATTCCAATTAGTGGTCTGAGGATGAAGTTGGAAAAAAGCTGAGTTTTTTTTTTTTCATTTCAAAGCCGAATTTAGGGAGGTCTGGCACTGGAGGAGCAGATTATTGAAGTGGTTGTACATGTGTCTGTGTGTGTGTGTGTGTGTGTGTGTGTGTGTGTGTCTGTGTGTGTGTGTGTGTGTGTGTGTGTGTGTGTGTGTGTGTGTGTGTTTGTGTGTGTGTGTGTGTGTGTGTGTGTCTGTGTGTGTTGGCTTGGGGGTGTTGTTTCCTGTGGCCCAAAACCAATGCTCTGAGATGGGTCACGACTACTCCCCAACTCTGTGAAAGAACCATAGGAAAGAACAGGCTGATTATTACTGTGAGTGGGTCGTGTGTGTGTATGTGTGTGCGTGTGCCCTAAGCTTCATGTCTGCTGGTACTCAATATGTCACACTCTTCCTCTCTCAGTCCAGAGCCCCCACACACTGTCAGATCAGCTCCAATCAGAGGGGACTTAGTGACCATGGATTTACAAAACAACCAGATCTAGAACAATCAATGTACTCCCTATCTATCTATCTATCTATCTATCTATCTATCTATATATCTATCTATCTATCTACCTAGCCATCCAGCTATATCACAGCAGTGATCTAATTGCATCATTTACATTACAGTAAGGTAACAGTTTTTGTTTACACACATTTTCAAAACTTTTGTTTACACACATTTTCAAAACTCTACTCTTAGGTAGAAAATTGTGTGTGGTGTTTCGCAAAATGTGTTTTAGGAAATTGAAAACTGAGTCAAACACTGAGAATTAGTGTATGGTTTTGCAGATTTGGTGTGGGGTTTTGTGTGTAAGCAGTTGGCACAACGTCACAATCTAAAATGTTTAATTATATCAAATACAGACTGCATGCTACTTCACATAGAGACATCACCAAGCCCTGTCCTGTTGTGGTGCCAGATTGAGCACAAGACCTATCTTGTTACCTACCTACCTACCTACCTTAAAACACTCCCCTTGAAACCCATTACACCCCCCCACACACACTAACACATGTGTGTGTGAGCGCACACACACACACACACACACACACACACACACACACAAAATCACTCTGCAACCAGAGCATGAAGACCTGCATCAGCACAAGTGTCTCTCTCTCTCTCTCTTTCATCCTTTGAGAACCTCCCTCGAGTAGTCCCTCTTTGGGGTTTCACAAGAAGGTTCAGGACACAAAAGAAAAAGAAGAAGAGAGTGAGAGAAGTGGAAAGAGGGAGAGAAAGAGAGAGAGAGGCAAATAAAAGCAGTATAAAAGGAGGGAAGACCAGAGAAGCATACGAGTAAGGCCATTTTTGTTTTGCGAGATTTATGCAGTTATTATCCCTTAGCACTTGTGGTGAGTAGACGCTGCCATGCATTCACCCTTGGAGAGAAAGAGATGGAGGGAGAGGGAGAGAGAGATGGGGGAGGTAGAGGAGTGAGGGGGCGATCTGCGTTGTTTTGGGTTTGGGATAGGGGGGTGAGTAGAGAGCATGGAGCTGATCCCCGGGGCCAAGAAGTTGGGGCATTAGCATTCTGTTTGGTAATGGGGCCCTATTTGCCGTTTGTCAGCAGAAGACTGGTGGCTCTTGCCCTGGGTCTAAGGCAGAGAGAGAGATAGCCGGTGGGAATGTGTGTGTGTGTGGGTGTGTGTATGTGTGTGTGTGGGGGGGGGGGGGTTCTGTGTCCATCTGTCTGTCTATCACGCTCCCTCCCTCTTTCTTTTTCTTAATTTCCCTCACTCCATGTCTCTCTCTCTCTCTCTCTCTCTCTCTCTCTCTCTCTCTCTCTCTCTCTGTCTCTCAATGCTCCAGTGCTTCAGG
>NW_027468640.1:33714905-33759905 GCF_046254945.1 Alosa pseudoharengus
AAACGGTAGAGATCGAAAAGAGAGAAAGGGTGAGACAAAGTGCGAGAGCAGAATGAGGTGTGCGTGATGATCTCTCAGCTGATGATGCAGCTTCACCAGTCACGATTTGGCACGACAGGGGCACTTTCTGGGTGGCGCCATATGGCAGGCATGGTGGGCGACTCGCAGCGAAGGTGCACTGGTCTGAGCCATGGCCAGAGAAACCACCCCACTCACCCGCCAGGGCGCCTCTCTTTCGCCCACCAGTCGCAACATTTAGCACACAGCATAACACTGCGACAAGTAACACTGCGACAAGTAACACTTAGCGGGCCTTAAAACAAAGACTTGTGCCAAACAGTTTCCTGGAGTAACTGTTATATCTTTTCTCTCAGGTGTGGAGAGAGTTTGGAAATATTACCCACGGTTCCTCAAACAGTGCCACAGCACTTCAGACCCCCTGCGTTGGATGATTCAGAGGCCCATTATATCTCGGTGTGAGATATGACACACGGTGGCGTGATCGCCGCTTGTCCAAATGTGACACGACGGATAATTCGAGGTGCAGTGGGAGGCACACATGGAGAGTTTAAAGCGGGGACTGACTGTTGCTCTCAACACACAGAAAATGACTAATCAGTTAATGGTTTCAAGATTGGCGGTCAATACGTGCAATGTCAGCGTAACAGCAATGCGAGTCGATCCTGCTTAAATATCCCTCAACTCTATTTCCAACATGCATCAACAAATGATCCGACTAAACAGATGGAATGGCTCAATCAATCCGATCAACAACACCAGCACAAAAGATGAAGGAGAAAATCAGCAATTGGATTATTGAAGAGTAACTTTGCTTGTATTTGGAGCTTGAATTGGGGACTTTAAGATTGTGAGCTGGCCATGAGACAAGGCCTCGATGTGCCTTGTTTTGTCATATCCACCCGTGTCTATGACTGGGCGAGACTGTGTCTGCCTGCCTGCCTGCCTGCACATCGAACGCAAACAGACCCGGAGGGGAACCGACGAAGCTAATTACCGAACTAATGATTTAGCTTTACGGCTTGTCAGCCCTCCACCTCCATCGGCCCGGTCCCTCTCTCTCAACGCCTCCATCTTCTACTAGCTCAGCCATTAAAGCTCTCGCACGACAACACATGCTGTTTGGAGCTGCACATTCAACCCCAGCAATTCTCACCTCTCTCTCTCTTTGACTCCCTTACTCTCTCACTCACTGTCTCTCTCTCGCTCACTCTCTCTCTCATTTTGTGTGTGTTAAACTTCACTGTTATTTACAGTTGTGTAATTGGGAGTGGAGATAGGGCAGGAGTAATTAACCCCTACTTTTGCTTTATTTAAATGGCAAATGACGCCCGGCACAACATGACAAGAAGTGTGTATGTGTGCACATGCGAAAATGGTATTTTATCAGAAGACCCCCTTCTGATACAGAAATGGCTGTTGTTTAGACTTACAATGACCCCCACACCAAACTGGCCACAGCTTAACGAATCACCAGTCTTAATCGCTTGGTTTGACCTATCCTCGTGGTCAGAGATGAAACCTCTAAATTATCTGTGAAATGTGCATTGTAACAATGTCATTTTATGTATTGAATTGATCTTTGATCATGCTTTCATTACAATCTAAAATATATGTGTACCGTATTTTCCGGACTATAAGTCGCACTTTTTTTCATAGTTTGGCTGGTCCTGCGACTCAGGTGCAACACATATATATTGATATATATGTTTTTTTCCTCTTCATGACACATTTTTTGACTGGTGCGACTTATACTCCGGTGCGACTTATAGTCCGGAAAATATGGTATATAGTTGTAGATAAGAACTGCACTATATCAATCTGGATTTCACCCGTCCTCTCACTCCAGCTGTTCCACTGCAGGCCAGATGGGTAGGAAGACGTTGGTATTGGTCTGGAGCATGTGCATTTGGGTTGGAGGAGAAAAGATCTTGCTCTTTCCTTTTCCTCCTTTTCCTGACACTCTCCTCCTTCCCTTTTCTTCTTCTTCTTCTCCTCCTCCTCACACTGGCGGGGGCTTTTCTGATGCATTTGTCTGTCCCAAGACGTTCTGGTGCACTTAACCTTTCCAGCCAGACACTGGGCAGCCACATGTAAGAGAGACACAATAGCACATTGTGTTCCTACTGTTCTACTGAAGGACAAAGAGCCAATCTAGGCTACAATGAAGCTCCGTCACGGCAGCTATATGGCACCTTCAACAAAACCAACTGAAATCAGTCAGCCACTAGGCTTCACACATGCAGCCATATCTCTTTGGCACCACGACAGATACTTGAAGGTGTTGCCCGGTAACACCAGTCTAAGGGGAAACATGACATTGCAAAGTCCCAAGCTAATCTGTTGATATCAGTGTGGTGCTGATTTGTTACAGTGTTTGCTAAGAATAACTTAGTGAGTGGCACACAGAGTCGAATATGTTCACTTCTTGTTCTTCTCCTCTGTCTCTATGGAATGAAGTGGCTGTGCGGTAGGTGCACTGGCAGACTGAAGTCATTATAGTGTTCACTGTGTGGTCGTCAAACTTTTCCCTTGTTACTTGCCCACATTATTACTGTGCAAAAACTTCTGTCGCAGGCACAATGCGGTGTGCTGGCACCCTGCCTACCTGTCTGCAAGGAGAGAGAGAGAGAGAGAGAGAGAGAGAGAGAGAGAGAGAAACAGAGAGACAGAGAGAGGCGGACAACTCGACTGTCAGAAAAGTAATAAAACAAAACCACATTATGATTAAGGAGCGGGCTGGCTATTTCTCTCTGGCGCGCGCTTTCTCTCTCTCTCTCTCTCTCTCTCTCTCTCTCTCTCTCAAAAACACACACACACACAGGAAAACAGCACTGGGTCTAATTTGTTTTCCCCATGTGGTGACTTTAATAACATTTCAGCCTAAATCCATACAGATCTGGCATTATGAGATGAGGTCCGATTATAATGCCACCGTATGGAAAATGTCTAAACGATTCCGTCCTGATCCCTCCTGATGAGGGCTTAGGCCATCCACTAACCTCTCTCTCTCTCTCCCCCTCTCTCTCTCTCTCTCACCCTCTCTCTCCTCCATTAAGTCATTTCAGCTTGACAGCTAAGTGCTGTGTAGCAATAATGTGTCCAAGTTTGACCAGAGGTCTGCAAATGTGTTCTAATATTGAGAGAATATGCTGCTTAGCAATTGCGAAGTTCTGACTACCCCCTTCAGACACACACAAACACACAGCTCGCTGGATTAAACGTTGTTGGAAGCTTATTCTTGGTCAGTCGTGTACAGACCATGTCTAAGAAAATCATCTGAACTATTTTACAGTGAGAAACATCCTTCAGTGGATTATAGAATGTGATGTATATGTCCACAAGACACTGCAATGGTGTCATCTCTGTCCTGACATAACAAATTCACTGACATGCGCACACACCCCCACTGATCTTGCCCACTATCATCAGATTTTACATTAAAACTATGAAAGATGTCTCTAAGATGACATAACATGAATAAATAACTGCCATTTCATATTCATGCTTCAAAACGGATGCTCCTCCAGCTGTTTAAAACTCAGCAGAAACTGGAGAGAAACTGTGGGAGAGGGGAAAATGATCGATTCACAAAACTGGAACTGGCAGTCATCACATCGGCTAAAGAAAAACAGGTAAAGCTAACTAGCATGCATCCTAACTAAAAACAAATAAAAGGAAATGAAATAAGAAGAATGAAATGAGATAACATTGAATAGACCCATCCAGTATTTCCCATCACATAACTGAGAATAAGTAAGCAGCTGTGAAGCTGTTTTACTGAAACACACTGAAACACTCTGCCCCCTCTCACCATTTCACACAAACGGAAGCAAATACAGAAACGCATGCACACACAACTAAAATCACATGACAGAAAAGATACAAGCAAGACACAGACTCTATTTCTAGATGCAAACACACGCATAAAGTACATACGGTCTCTCTCTCTCTCTCTCTCTCTCTCTCTATGTGTGCACTTGCATGTTGGAGGAGGTTATAGTCTCCTGTAGAGCTCTGCACTGTCCAGCGAAAGCCTCCTGTTCTCATCCGCCCATGGCAAGACAGAAGCAGTTGATTACAGAGCAAAGGTGCCTGACCCACATCACTACCATTGGCTCGCTCTGTCTGAGCAGTGATCAGCAGCAGCAGGGTTTTCATTACAGCAAAACTTAACTGATATTTCAAAAATGCAAAAAAATCTCAATTACCGATAACTGGTGTTTCCATTAAGTGATGCAATGAGTTTACAGATGGGTTTTATCTCCTCACAATTCATTCCAGGTGAATGTGACACCGGTTTGTCCAAAATCTGATATGTTTTCTATTTTATCCATCAAAGGCTGTGGTAGTTATTGCTGTTAAGAGCATGACAGAATGTAAAGAGGAAAATGGAAAATGATCAAAAGCTAAACCCTTTATACCTGATGGTGGCAACATATGACAGTACCGGGAGGATAATGCCCACAATTATCATTATAAATGTTTACATTTTGTTATTGCTTGCTATAGCCTTGCACCAATGTCTTCGCCTCAAACCAACTATAAAAATAATTATGTCTCTTCATCAGACCACATGAATTAATGCGCACCTTTCTGAATGGGTATAATGTTACCTACCTAAATGTGAAATATGTGTTTCAATTTCACATTCACAATAAAGCTTTATTAACTACCTCAAACGAGCCTATTAACTTTTTTGGGATATTTGAGTTTTTTTGTTTGAATTTTTTTTGTTTTAATTCACGTTTACATTATTGTTTTGTCCACATTTATATTTGGGCATTTTCTGAACTCGCCTGGTGAGGATACTAAGTAACATACCTGGTAAGAGTGAGGACCCTAAGCAACACTACATTACAGGCTACTGTGCATACTATACATACTACTACTATCCATTAGGAAATGCCCACATAAGAACACAAACTAGATGAAAAACAATGCAATTATCTTGCATTCATTTCATAAAACAGGTGAAATATAACATAGTTTTGTCATGCATTTAAGCAAGAATGTTAAATGCACCAGCTCAGTGGGAAGTACACATACAGTACAACAGCTTGTGTAAATGGCATAGCTGTATCTCCATTTAATATCTATTGGATACTGGGCAACCACATCTCAGGTCTGGGCAAGCTACATGGGGCGTTTACTTGTCTAGTGGGCAAGCTGAAAACATTAGAACTTGACCACCCCTGAAATGAACCACAAATGGAAAACAAAAAATGAGAAGTGCTCCACTCCCAGACATTTTGAATTCAGTTGCCTAGTATGGCACAGTGGACGCTTAGTTCCATGATTGTCCTTTTGTCTGCAGTTTAAAGAGAAACAACGCCAATTGCCAATTTCTTCGCGGTTTTCTTGCTTTTTGCTCGCAGGTTTCTCTGCAGAGCTCCCCCTACAGCCTCAGAGTATATGATTTACGACACCCCTTAATCGGTCAGTCTGTCATTTTCCTCTTCCCTGTTTCTCTGACAATGGTTTACTTCATCGCTTCCTTGTTCCAGCCGGTGCCTGGCGTGTATGTGTGCAAATGCAGTAAAGCAATTTGTTACACTCGTTACTACTACAAACATCACTAACCACTCAGTGAGTTGCAGTTTTAAAAATGAACGTTAAGGGTTGTTATAAGGACATGTTTGTGCATGCCTATAGACAGCCACTCTGAAACAGTCAAAGGCAATTCAATACGAGTCAGAAAGTCGAGACAGGTCCCATCGTCAAAATTTCGGTGTCCACCACTCTAGTTCATCCAAAACAAACTAGAAAAGGGACTTGAAGTGCTAAATACCGGAATTATCCTTTAACGTAACCTTCTTGTGTTTTGTGCTTTTCGTTTTTGCTTTTTAGCAGCGTGTTTATCAGGTCCCGGGAAAACCAGCCCTCCATGCCAACGATGAATGAAAAGTAGCTTATTATCAATACCTGTTATCAATTCGAGCACGTATATACATTTTTTCTAAAGATAGGCCTACAGGACTGCTGCAGGCAATGAGCTGCCAACGACAATAATGGGAACTGTAAAATGCAATATAGAAAAATAAATGTCATTCTAACCATGCTACAGTATCTGGCGGGGGTCATAAAGTGGCCATCTGAATGATATGGCGTAGAGCAGTGTTTCTCAAAGTGTGGTCCGCAAGCTATCCCAAGTGGTCAGCGAGCAGACATGGTAACATATAATATAGATGAGTTGTTTGCAATATTGAACCAACTTGTAGGCTATGGGGTACAACCGGGACGATTGAAACGCGGGACGAATAAAACATTCGGTAACACTTTACTTGACGGGTGAGTTCATAACACATTCATAGCAGCTGTCATAAACTGCACATAAAGCATTCATGACTGTTTCATGAGACATGACTCAACATTCATACCAAACCTTTCATGAATGTGGAAGACAGAACGACAACAATTTGTCAAAATAAAAGTCCAACAATTGCAAAGCAGCATTGCCGTTTTTGTTCCAAACCTCTTACCTGATCACGTCACATCTGAGTCAATGGGCTACTCCAGTGCCAAAAACACAGAACATGGTCAAGCAAATAATTTTTGTTTCATAAAAATGTATTTGTTTTATGATACCTTTGCAGATGATTTCTCATCTTTTCCTACTGGGAATGCCAAACCGTTCCAGGTTACACAAATACGGGTCAGCTGAATGTAGGCTAGTTTACCTCCCAGTGTTAAAGTCAGTGATTATGAATACTTCACAACTTGTATAGTAAAGTGACATTCGATGTAGACTTCATAAGATATTCATGAAATATTTACAAAGGCTGGAGAGAAAAACGGCAATGCTGCTTTGCGATTGTTGGACTTTTATTTTGACAAGTTGTCCTCGTTCTGTCTTCCACATTCATAAAAGGTTTGGTATGAATGTTAAGTCATGTCTCATGAAACAGTCATGAATGCTTTATGTGCAGTTTATGACAGCTGCTATGAATGTGTTATGAACTCACCCGTCAAGTAAAGTGTTACCAAACATTCAAGTTTTATCCAAATGCAACAACGATAGACCGACATCATTTGGACAAAATATAGAACATATTAACCTCCGTTGCTCAGCCAAATGTCTTCCTGTTACATCCTTTTATCACAGAGTTACAGGCGATAAACAATTTTTGATTGTCAAAAGTAAACTTCATTAGCGGTGTTTTTCATCTAAAGGTTCGACTTCATGCTTATTCAGTAGACCATTTAGTGCTCTCCCAAATCCCAGACTTTCATATTGCATGTTTGTTTGTAATGGATGCAAAACAGCCTATAATGCTAAATATCTATGGAGGGATGATTGAAACACGTTTTATTTCCCGACCAGGCCGTAAACTCCATTTATTCTAAGTCAATGCACATATATCTGTGTTTATACTATATTTTATGCAGGTGAGACATTAAAAAGCAGTTTTAGAAAGATGCAAATATATTTGGGGCTATCAGGTACAGTTAGGGGTCGAGTTTTACCATGTTAACCTATGGAGACTGGCGGCCTGTGGGTCATGAAGGGCACTTATTTGGATGTGCGGTGGCTTTACCCACGTAAAAACAGAGTGAAATAACATTTTGTACTATAGTAACATTATATAATTTGAAACATTAATGGCATAGTGCATGGTATTTCCATAACTGCGAGATACGCGCTTCACCATGACGGCAATGAGTTGTTAACAGACCGTCACCACGGTCTACACCTTGGATGCCATCAGGGTCGCGAGGAATAAAGTGCTCTGTACACCTACATCCTGCGTGCAGCAGAAAGCACCGCTGAGCTCAGAGGAACATTAACCCTATAAAATCGTGCAAATGTGCAGGGTGTGCTCCATGAAGCAGATGCACAGATCTCTGCTATAGAAACGCCCCTCAGGGCCGCCCATGAGGTGGCCATACTTCTCATAGAGTGTGCCACCTTTGACACTCCAGTGTAGTCGGTCTTCCATCTAATGCCCTCCTTACACTGAAAGACTTTGCAAAGATTTGGAAAAGATTTTTGAAAGACTACAGTCTCAGACCCCTTCACATCTAAAGCAAGCGATAGAGTTGTTGAGTCACAGACTAGTCACAGACTATAATTTTGTAACAACTAGGGATCATGCAGGGTCACTATTTACAAGACTGCTACTAGATTCCTTTAAATTATTTCCATCGTGCACTACATATCAACAGGAACTCATATGATAGCCTACTCATATCAAAGTAATTTTTTCGTGTTTCTGCAGCATTGATTCATGTGTGACAGAGTTGTTCTGTCACATGGAATAGCCGACTAATAATTTATAAGAAATGAAATAACAAATAATCATATAGGCTACAGCTGTCGCCTACTTTGCCCCTTCCTGTTTGGTGTTGGAGAGAGGTCACTATTGGTTTTTATATTGTTCACGTCACTATTTGCATGAGCCACATGCAGGTGACATGCCACTTTCATAAATTGAGAGACCAAGGGAGTCCATCAACTGGCTGATGGAAGGAAGAGATAGCTGCTTCATAAACTTTAATAGTGCTGGATGCTCTTTGCATGTCCAGCAGCGACTGAAGGAAGCTCAAAATATTGTTAACCGCGACACCAGTCCGAGAACACCCTCCATTTCTCACTGTAGCACGCTTGCGTAGAAGGGGCCCTGCCATACTGTATGGTCTGTATGACCGCCTCATCATATTCCTGAGGGAGGCCTGGCCCTGGAATGCAAACCTCAGAAACTGCCTGTCGTCTAAACAGACGGGGACGTGAAAGTACGCGTCCTTCAGGTCCAGGGAAGTAAACCACTCCTCCCTTTCGATGGAGACCAGAACTGACTGGGGAGGCTGCTGCTGATATACTGGCTGCTGCCATAGGCGTTAAGGGGCAACAAATTCCACCCCCCTGGTCCTGTCAACCCCCCTGGCCCAGGACTGCTGTGGTGGGGGATATTAGCCTCTTGGCCGATACCTTGGACCACCTGCTCTACTATAGGTACGACGGACAGACTCCCTCGTACGGCGAGACTGCTCAGCCGCGTCAAACCGACCCTGAGAGCCGGGGTGAAACACCTTACCAGACACCACCGGCATTTTAACAAGGTCCTTTCTCACCTCTTCTGGCAGAGAGGTCTGTGCTAGCCAAACCTGCCTGCGCGCCATCACCACCGTGGACATAGCGGCACCAACGTCCCTAGTGAGCTGGTTATGGGCGATAAGAGCGACATGGTGTCAACAAGCGACATGGTGTCCTGATCTTTAGGGTCAAGAGACTTCCTGATCGCTGCCAACAAAATAGCCAGAGCACTACGACAGCGCTCTGCTTGTGCTGCCGCATTGTTAGACTGGCACACTAAGGTGTCAGTTTTACGACACTCCTTGACCGGGCACCTGGGGTCAGCAGTCACCCGAGCTGGCCCCAATGACGCTGCCATTGTCTCTCTCAACTGGCGGCATGTCAGTCAGCCCGCCCAGAGTCTGACTCAAACTGGTCCCTTATCAAAGCACGACAACCTGCATTAACCTGTATTATCACCCGGAGAGAAGAAATACCCTTTTCTGATTGGCTGGCGGGTGGACTTTAATTCTGAATAACAGGACACCGTTCCATATCAATGCTTATGAATGGTAACTATAACAACCATAGTAGGACGACGGTTGCAGCCCTCTATAATCTTTTGGTTGCAGGCTTCCCAACAATGGAATCAACTGTAAACAAGCTAACTGTCCATGCTAAAGTTGTACAACAACCTGAACTAGTGAGCTTCTTTTTAAACAGAACCGCGTGTTTACAGTGTTTACAGTGGCAACCGGGTGATAAGCGGGATAACGGCCTTCGAGGTGTGTCCAGTTATACGGAATTAATGGACTTGGGCGGACGGCCTGTTAGAGTTGAGCAGGGAGTCCTGTGCATACAAGGACAAAACGTCCACTTGCTCTACACTCTCCCCCTGACATGAGGGCACGTTATCATGGGATGAGCTGCTCGGTGCACCGGAACCCCTTTCTGTAGGAAGGTGCCGAGCCTCCACCATACCCAGCCTCTCTGAGAGACCCTTTCTAGCCACCAACATCTTACAGTGGGATTCCGCTTGGGGTGCACGGGTTCCTCCCCGTCGCCTCTTAGAGGCAGGTGCCGCTGAACTGTGTACCTGCACGTTCTCGGGGGAGTGAGCGCGCGCACACTTTCTGTGCCCGCCAGCCCCCTGTCTGTCATCTCTGACTAAGGGTGGCGGAGGAGGAGCCCCTGAGCCTTCAGGCTGCTCCAACCTCTCAGCCCTACACACACACTCCTCCAGGGGAAGATCAAGCACAGCCATCCAATATATATACGTATAGGGCAGCAAACTGAGAGGCTTAACGTGCGCGAACACACCGCTCGGACAGTGACAAACTTTATACTCACTGCCCAGTAAACAGGAAAGACGTACTGTGCGCAAACACACTGCCTTCCTTATGCCTGCTGTGTACTTAGGCTGCAGGACCAACAAGGCTTATCGTGCGCTAACGCACTGCTTTAAACACGAAAACAAACTTTACGCTTAATATTTAGCAAACAAAAGGCTTACCGTGCGCGAACACACCGCTTTCTGTATTCTTGCTGTGTACAGACCGATTAGGCTACAGGACCAACAAGGGTTATCATGCGCTATAACAGTGATCGCATGGACAGTTAGCTTGTTTACAGTTGATTTCATTGTTGCGAAGCCTGCTTTCAGGCTCAAACGTCGTCCTACTATGGTTGTTATAGTTACCATTCATAAGCATTGATATAGAATGGTGATTAAACTTTTTTTACCAGATCTACTTCATAGGTGTCCCGTTATTCAGAATTAATAGCCACCCCACCAGCCAATCAGAAAAGAGTATTTGGTAACACTTTACTTGATGGGTGAGTTCAAAACACATTCATAGCAGCTGTCATAAACTGCACATAAAGCATTCATGACTGTTACAGGAGACATGACTCAACATTCATACCAAACCTTTTATGAATGTGGAAGACAGAACGATGACAACTAGTCAAAATAAAAGTCCAACAATCGCAAAGCAGCATTGCCGTTTTTCTCTCCAGCATTTGTAAATATTTCATGAATATCTTATGAAGTCTACATCGAATGTTACTTTACTATACAAGTTGTGAAGTATTCATAATTGCTGAATTTAACACTGGGAGGTAAACTAGCCGACATTCAACTGACCCGTATTTGTGTAACCTGGAACGGTTTGACATTCCTAGTAGCAAAAAATGAGAAATCATCTGCAAAGGTTACATCATAAAACAAAAATTATTTGCTTGACCATGTTCTGACTTTTTGGCACAGGAGTAGCCTGTTGACTCAGATGTGATATGATCAGGTAAGAGGTTTGGAACAAAAACGGCAATGCTGCTTTGCGATGGACTTGTTGGACTTTTATTTTGACAAGTTGTTGTCATTCTGTCTTCCACATTAATGAAAGGTTTGGCATGAATGTTGAGTCATGTCTCATGAAACAGTCATGAATGCTTTATGTGCAGTTTATGACAGCTGCTATGAATGTGTTATGAACTCACCTGTCAAGTAAAGTGTTACCTTAATTATGACCGCCGCGCAGGTTTAGTCAGATTGTTTTTTTTTTTTAATTTTTTTTTTTCTTTTTCGCATGCCCAAATTTCCGTCAAGGATTCCCGGGACACTGAAAGACCGGGTTACACAAAACTTGGTGGGCATGTACCCCCACATGGATAGCATGGAACCATCGTTTTTCGTTTTGATCTGTAGCCCCCCCGCTGGACTGGACCCCCCGAAAGGAGGGTAGGGCAGACACAGTTCTCTGTGAATATCTTGAGAACTGTAGGGCCTAGGATGACCATTTTTTTCCGTATGTTTGCCTCCAGGGGTCATGTTAACCCATTTCATGTGCACACATGTGCACAAACAGATACACACGCACACACATACATTCACAGTAATCATACGTATGACACATACTCACACAGTAGACATATGTACGCATGCATGCACAGGCACATACGCAGGCACACACACAAGCACACACACACACACACACACACACACACACACACACACACACATAACATAAACATGTACATGCACACATGCACACAATTCAAGAATTTCTCAGAATTATGAACAGGCAAGATGAAGGTGGGGTTGTATAAAATGAATTTTACATGTGAAATCTATGAACTAATCATGTTTTGGTACTTGTTGTCTAGCAGATACCAGTGAGAATTGAGTGTGGATAATGCAATTTAGTGAGACAGTTAGAATCCTAGAAGCCTTTCCACAATTTATTTTTGTGGAAAAAATGTGCTGGACTGGGCGGCGGTCATATTTTGTACCGCTCTGCGGTACATCTAGTTTCTTTATTTTTTATCATTGTCTGTGAGCTTCTATATAACCGTTTACAATGCCTATTTACATTTACCACGTATGTGGTCATTATCATCCATGAAAAAGAACTACAGTAATAGGCTACTATAATATACGTATAGGCCTCCCATTAGGTTGTTCTGTAACACCTCTATAATATCCCTCTGTAGTCTTCCTTTAGTAGGTGTGGTGTTCTAAGCAGAATTAGTAAAACATTAGTTTAATCGTTTTGTATTAGGCCACTCTGATTGGTAATGAAAATGGTGGAGCTCTGATTGGTTTTAGTAGAAGTATAAATCTGAAGATCCGCCTCTAGAGCGTCCTCTTTGTTGCATTCACATGGCAAGTTACTGTGCAGTTGGATATGACAGTAGGCACTCTAGTAGCCTAGCCTACTTACAGCGTACCAGTATCGAACCTCGGCAACACCCTGAAGAACATAGGAAGCCCATCCTTTTCTGTTGATGAAATCCCGATAGCCATCACTTGGAGGCAGAATGGGGATGTGGCTTCCATCGACACAGCCTATCACCTGAGGGAGTCCGTAGGTTCGTTAAAAGTGCTCTGCTATCTCCTCATAGTTCGGGACTCTTATGAAGCTGCTCATCACATTGTCCATACCGCGACAGAACATGTACACACATTTCTTCAATGTACTTTTAGTGTGTTTTATTCTGACTTTGTTTGAGTTTATTGCACATGTATTGAAATGCTGTAGGTTTACTTAGACATACAAAGACAATGCAAAAAGCTCAGACTGTCACCTTACAAGTGAGTCTGAGTGAATGATTAAATGAATATTGTATATATTAGGGCTGTCAAAATAACTGATTAATTTCGATTAATTAATTTGAGAAAAAATAACTGATTAAAAAAATTTGTGCAGATTAATTGATTCCGTATGATAAAAATTAGACAGTAAAATGAAGGAGAGGTAAGAAAACGTGCTGCCTGGATCATTGATTGGAACATTTACTTTTAAAAAATGGCCTGATGGTGTTGATAAAAAATAAAGTGTTGAAAATAAAGTCCTCTGCAATGTCTGCAGCAAAGAATTTGCATATCACCGGAGTTCATCAACTCTATAGTCGCACATCAATGCAAAGAAATAAGTGTTGACATTGAGGGGAGTGTTAATTAATTTTCATTGTGTCCCCTACAGTAGGTTATATCTGTGGCCTGAAATGCCTTGTATGTGAAAAAAAAACTTCTTCCCGAAGCACATTTGAATTTATTTCCTCAGCATATTAGGTCATATCATAGATTATTATGGCAATTATTTGAACAGTGAAAATAATAATAAAAGAGTTTTTGAACTTTAATGTCACTAATGCTGATTATTCAATGATTCATTTGAATTTAAATATTTTAAATACTTTCACAGCAAAAATTATATATGCGATTAATTTAGATTAATTCATCACAGAGTATGTAATTAATTAGATTATTTTTTTTAATCGATTGACAGCCCTAGTATATATATCAATCTTTTAAACATGTTATGAACCCAAAATGAAAAAAAACAATACTTTTATCCTTCACTCTGCTACTTGTGCTCATGTAAATGGATATAAAGCTCTCATTCAGGGTTTGGAACAGTAGCTCTGAAAGAAAGAATGGCTATTTGTTGCCTTGCATGGATCAGTAAATGAAGTGATGTGGTATAAGCGAAGCGGTCTGATACAGCGTTGGAGAATAGGAGAGCCTTGAGGGTTGATGTTAAAGGCTGGAGCTGAAAGAGAGAGAGAGAGAGAGAGAGAGAGAGAGAGAGAGAGAGAGAGAGAGAAGCTCTTCAAGATGCTTTAGGCATATGCAAGTCTCCCATTCTGCCAGTGTGCTGCGTTTCCAGTCTGATTAGTAGTGTATTTATCTCTCTCTCACTGTCTCTCTCTCTCTCTGATTTTTTTTTTTTTTTCATAAATTTAATTGAATTTCATTTCCAAATTAAACTCCAGTATTCATCGAGTGGCACAGAAAAACAAACACTTGAAAGCCGTAAAGTGGGAGGGAAGATCAGAGCTCCGCTCAGGTTCAATCAATTTCAGGCTCGCCAACGCTGGTTTAATATTTCCCTGCCCATGACCCCCCCACACCCACCCCATTATTGAAATGGGTGCTTACATCTTGTGCGATATTGCTTTTGAAATTGAATAAATAACACGCAAAATTTCTCACGGTACACTCAAAACATTTTTACATGGTCCCATAATGTAATGCATGTTCATTTAATTTTTTTATTTTCCTTCTCTACCCAAGGCATGGACAGAGTTAGCGAGCTTCCCTGCAGTTATATATCTTTACTCCACTATGATGGGACTCTGCTTTGCCTGGGATGAAGGTGCCATTGCTAATGCCAATTGATAAGAATAGAGTCATGCCACCCAAGCACTCATTTACGTGTGTGTGTGTGTGTGTATGTGTATCTAACCTGTCAAGGTGTGTGTGACAGAACTCTGTTCTCCAGACTACGTCTTTTTTTCTGTGTCACCTCAGCAGAGTTGCTATTTGATTTAGGCTTCGTCCATCACACCTTCATTGGTCCTGATAGCCACTGATGGCTTTCGATGAATAAGAAACAGCTTCCGCAAAAGGTCATGTTTCTATTCAAAATATTAATGCTTTTTAAAACGTTCTTTCTCTGTCACATTTCCCGTTAAGTCCTATCCTCTTGGTATTTCAACTAAATGCCGATGGATTCACAGGGGGGAGAAAAAACAATCCCTAATACCATGGTATTAAACTCCAAATAAATAC
Organism: Alosa pseudoharengus; assembly: GCF_046254945.1. Classification (NCBI taxonomy): domain Eukaryota; kingdom Metazoa; phylum Chordata; class Actinopteri; order Clupeiformes; family Clupeidae; genus Alosa; species Alosa pseudoharengus. Next base: position 33,730,013 of record NW_027468640.1, read on the forward strand.
CACCAAGAATTTTTTTTGACTGATTCAGCCTGCTCCATTCAGCCCTCATTGTAATTACAATTAGTGGTAGTGAACACTACATGTCATTTGTAGTGATGGGGACGAGACCGCCTATGCCGAGTCTGAGTCAAGACCGAGTCTTTGAAGGGTCAAGACCGAGTCTGTTGGTTTTCAAATACAGTCGAGTCCGAGTCAAGACTGAGTCTTTGAGGAAGCAAGTCCGAGTCGAGACCGAGTCCTTTAGGAGTCGAGACCGAGTCGAGACCAAGACCATAAAAAAATGTCAGTTTTCATATTCATAATTTAATATCACCCCAGTTAATAATCAACCATTAGGCCTACAGACTAAGCTAGATTGGGAATTGTTTAGAGGAGCAGTCTTAACGTCTTAATATGGACTATGCTGACCTACAGACACTCACCGGCAGCAGAGCCATAGAGATAAATAAACGGCTCTGACGGCAGTATCTTTGCATTGCAACATGGGATGTCATTTTCAAATAATGCCGGTCAACATTGCATTTTATTATTATTGTTGTTATGTGTTGTGTGTTTTTTTTATATGAACATAAAAAATGTGTTGGTCTCGAGGACTCGGTCTGAAATTACGAGTCCTTCTCCTCCCACTGTGGTCCGAGGCCGAGTCAAGACCGAGTCTTTGAAGGAACGAGTCCGAGACGAGACCGAGAAAGCAGAAATTGGTCTCGAGACCGGTCGAGTACTACATCACTAGTCATTTGTGTATAAGTAGGCTTACCTGTTCCGCCTCTCCAATGAATACCAAAGTGCACTTCTAGACTGTCATGGGTTAGTTCCTATGGAGAACATCAACATTTTAACAACTGTTAAACGTATGATATTGTAGCGTCGGCGCAAAAACACTGTGTTAGCGTTCTCCTGCGAAAAGAATGCTGGGACACGAGAGCGAACAATCGGGGGGTTTATGTCGTTATTCTCCTAAGTTATAAGTGTAAAGTTGGTGTCTTTATCGTAACATGTTTCCCTTTTAGTTCTCCCTCGGGTGTGATCCGTTTCGTGTGGGGGGCTGCGTCCTTCCCTGTATGTGTAGTGTGTGTGTGTGTACTTGACCTGCTCCGTGTGCATTGTGTTCTGGGTCTGTGTCCCTGCTCTCGTTCTCAGTTAATAAACCTTTTGATTGGACAACTGTGTGTGTCACTACCAAATTGTTACAATATGTACAGTTGTAATGTTTGCTGAACTGCTTATGTATGAGGTGAGTTGTACAAGACCCTATTCTGAATGATGATCAGGTTACCATATACTGAATCAGAATGATTTGGTCTGTCTGTTTGACATGTTAGATGCCCATAGTAAGACATCATGAAGAGGAACAAAACAGCCTTGTCCTCATATTCTTAGAGACCAACATACATAAAACATGGAAGAGAGCCCAAGACATTGGGAAATACTGGTCCACACACTAATATTCTTACTCTCTACAGTAAAGTATACTAATAAATAAAGTCTTGAACCTTAAATCAGACAGTGAAACTCTTCCAACTTATTGTTTTAATAGAGCACAAAATCCAGTATTGCATTTCGTGCAAAACTCTTGAAATGTCAACTACAAATGTCTGTAAAACTTATGTAGTTGCAACACGGAGGTTCTTCGAGGATATGGATTGAATTAGATTTAAACAACAGTAAAAATAAGTTGTTGTCGCAAAACACGGGAGGCACCGCACCGCTCCAAACGCATGATTAATGCATACAGTCTGGGAACGGCGGCAGTCTATTTTAATTACCAGGAGTTAGTGGAAAGGAGGAGGGTTTGGTAGGACCATAGACGGTATTGTGAGTACGAATGCAAACACAGCGTAAATAATTTCTCGCCAGGCCACCGAGATTTTAAAATACCTGCTGTCACCTCACTGTGGGGGCCTGTGCTGGCATGCGGCTTAATTGTTTGAGAGTAGGGGGGGGGAATCAACTCTTCTCTGTCAAGAAATCCTGTCTTGTGGTAATAGTTGTTGAGTATAGTTCCACCCTTAACTCTTTTCCTGCGTTCATCTCACTTTTCTTATCGTAAAGTATTCCATTTAAAGAGAGGGCTAGAGAAAGTGTGTAACAAATGAACAGAAAACAAAACATTAATCAGATGTACAGTTCTCTTAATATTATTTATATTGTTGCAAGTGATAAATTGGTGATTAGCATAAATTAAATTATACTTTCCCTTTCTATTGCACAGCCATTACTATTATTGCTGTTATTGCTCTCTCTCTCTCTCTCTCTCTCTCTCTCTCTCTCTCTCTCTCTCTCTCTCTCTCACTCACACACACACACACACACACACAGAGAGAGAGAGAGAGAGAGAGAGAGAGTGTTGAGAGGCATGGTGTTCTCCATGCTGGAGTTCCCTTGGACAACAGGACTCATTCAAGGACAGACCACCTAGTGTGGTGACATTAAAAGCCTCCCTCTTTTAGTGAGTGGAGTTATTTGTTAAGAGAAGTGGCTGCTTTCCCTGGTTGATCCCCCACAAGAGCTATATTGAAAGACTGACAAAGAGGACTTAGTTTTACCAGGCTAATTGCTACAGTACATGCCTATTGCACTCTGGGCCAGATGTACTAACGCGTTTGTGCCCCCATCAGGCCTATTTGTTTCGCAACGTGCGTGTAAAATCATTGCGAGGTATGTACAAACAGGCCGCAATGATGTAAAAGCGCAAACTGCCTGTCCGGAGCTGAACATGTCTAATTGCGTTCTTCGTGCATATGCATTCATGGGAGAATCCAGGGGAAAGTGGGAGTTTAGAGTAAAAAGATGGGAGGGGAAGCGTAAAGAGCGCTTAATTATGTATTCCGCGGTATGTACAAAGACTGCTCCTGAAAGCGCACGTCTATTCTGCGCCTAAATACTTCCGCCTTGTAAAAGCAGGTGTTAATCCAAATTGCAGTTCAATGTGTCAATAAGAGAACCTTTCAAAGACAACAGAATCGCTATTTAGAGCACCAGTTTTGTATTTGTACTATCAAAAGCAACCTTAACTTTCGTTGGCCTTTTGAATGTCTTACTTTCACTTTCACGTCATTCACTTAAACTTCCTACTTGCTAGATTTGACCAATTTTCCATATATACGTGCACAAGTATTTTGAGTAAAACTACTGATCTTCATTATCTCCCATGTTAGTTGACATCTTATCATGTATGGTATAATTTCATGATCGCTAAACGTTTGATTCTTTTTAATGTTGTCATCAGTTGACTTCATTCAACTGCGCTTGTATAGGCTCTGCCATTCAGTTGTGGACGTTCGTAAATTGCGTTTATGGGCGGAGAAAGGCAGATAAAGGCGCAGTTTACACTAGTTTGATAAATACGACGGAAACTTGGGTCTGACAGCGTTCGCAATCTGCGGTTTGTCCATGACGCTGATAACGCTACGTTCGCAAATGTAAGTACATCTGGCCCTCTGTGCTGTATTGTCTCAAACACCGCAGGCCATTAGGTTTCTCAGGGCATCAGCAGCCTGTGTGTGGTCTTCATTGAAAGTGCTATTTCTTCAATGATGGCATATGTTTGGATAGTAGCATGATACAGTACAATAAGTTAGAGGGAAATTCATGGAAGTCCCACTGGAATACTGGTATTAGAAGAGCTGACCTTTTTTCTGGTGAAAAGGCCTGTTGCACTGGCAATGCAGTCTTGTAAAGACCACTTATTAAGTTCTCTCTCTCTCTCTCCCTCTGTCTGTGTATGCGAGTGTGTATACTGTATATACTGTGGAAACGGTATACTTCTCCCTGATGGGCTACACAAACTCGCATGCACTGGCACACGCAAACAAACGCACACACACACACACACACACACACACACACTCTCTCTCTCACACTCTCTCTCCCACACACACAGACAGTGACAAACACACAGACACACACACACACACACACACACACTTTTGTGTATCTCCCTTTTTACATGAATTTCAATCACATCTCTGAGTCAGTGTGGGCGACTAACTTTCCCAGGGCATGTAAGCCTAATTAGATCAATCTCTGGTATATTATTTTCATCCATACATTTACATATATTGGACAGTCATGGACAGAGCTTTGTGCAATGTAACTGCTGTAAATATGTTCCCTATAATACCTACTTTTGTATAAAGTACAATACTATAAAACCTTTCTTTGTTATGGACATTCAATTATAAGCTGCAGTATTGCTTACCATGTAAGTTGCTGAACTAGTCAGAAGGTTGATTGATTACTGGAAAGCACAAACACTAATTCTACATCTCTCACTGTAATCATGCAACAGGGTCAAACAATTTATTAATATCTGACTGGACGAGACGCATTCCATGAGTGGTAATATACCAGGACATTGCCACTCAGACTCTCCATCACTAGTGATCACTTTTGTGATCATAATGTCACATTTGACAGTTATTGAGATAAAAATGAAGTGAATGGAGTAGAGTGAAAGTACAATTGAAGTTGTACTGTATAGCAGGTATACAAATCATTATGCACATATAGCCTCTCTCAGCTGACTTGGCTGTCAAGTGATATTTTGCATTGCTTGGCGACAGGAGATGCCAAGACTGAAATAGGAACTATTTTGAGGGGCTGAGGATGACCAAACAAAAATCAAAACAAATGACCGAAAACAGAATTGGATTTAAACTCCATCAGTTGGTATCAGAACTGTAGTATAAAAGGAATATAGCAGCGCTGATGGTGAAGTTGGTGAAGGATATTATTACAGCTGTGATTGTCTACACCTCTGATCTGCTGCCTGCAGCGAACTCACAGCTCTGGCAATATTCTTCACCAAAGCCACTCTCCCTGGTCCCGCATTGCTTACGCATCAGCTCTAACTCTGTTCTAAGCCTAAGTGCTTTGTCTGTTGTATACTATCCACGGCAATGCTGTGTGTGGAGCTTTTTTGTAATGATAAATGTCAAAAAAATGAATAGGGAGAAGTAGAGAGAAAGTGGAATTCTTAACTTTGGGCCAGACCAAGCAAGACATTTGTTTGGTTGTTTTATGACCCATCAAAACAAAACACATTTTGACAGGGAACCTCACCTCACTCTCTCTCTCTCTCTGGAGCGTGTGCCTCTTCCGTCACCCAGTCTAAACATATGTTTCGCCTGGCGCGCCGCACTCCTTGATTGCGCTCCTGTTTTCGGAGCTGATTAAAACTCCATAAGATGGAGAGGAGAAGTCGGCGGATGGAATAATTACTCCCAGCTGTGGCGAGGCGAGATCCGATCCGGTGAGTGACAGACAGACAGACCGGGCGGGCGAGCGGCGACTGGCAGCCGCTGATGGTGGCGGCGGTGGTGGTGGAGTCGCTCGTGCATCCAGACTCACTAGCACTCCCTACTGTTCAGCGCCAGCTGCACCGCACTGGCCCACACTGTGTGTGTGTGTGTGTGTGTGTGTGTGTGTGTGTGTGTGTGTGTGTGTCTATGAGTGAGTGCATATACACACGACATCAGGGGGGTCCGATCTAAGCCTGTGGTGTCTGAGACACAGTGACTGCATCGGTCACTGAAGTGTTTCCATATAATTGATGCCGTTTAAGTACCACTGAGACTTATAATGGAATCTGTGTACCCCACTGGTCTCTCTCTCTCTCTTTCTCTCTCTCTCTCTCTCTCTCTCTTTCTCTCTCTTTCTCTCTCTCTCTCTCTCTCTCTCTCTCTCTCTCTTTCTCTCTCTCTCTCTCTCTCTGCCCACCCATGCTCTCCCTCACCTCAAGTTTCAGTAATTTCAGTAAGTATGAGACTCTCTTCAGTCTGCTCTCCATCACCACCCACATGCATCATAAATAAAAATATGTTTAAGTTTAGAGACAGGTGGCAGAGCTCAGTTTCACAACAATAACACTTTTGCCTGGTGGCACAGCAAGCTCACGGTTCAGTATTTATCTGCAATTTCCTTGGCTATAGAAAGCAGGAATATCATTTGTGTGTGTGTGTGTGTGTGTTCGTTTTCTCCATATAATCCTATTTCCTCTTTTTCATTTAGCCGCCCCTTTGCCACCACAGTTCAGGAGGTATTTTAACCTCTGAGGTTGTGGGAGGCCAGGCAGCAGTATTCTCTGTTTCCGTTCGGTGAGAGTCACAGTGTTATGGAGGGCTGTGGATTGAAAAGTTACGTTGAGGATGGCGGAGTTAGTGGGCACTCAGGCTCAATCAACGGTCCATGTGCCATATCTGCAGTAAGTGCGTTCTATACAGAACCATCAGACCCTTTATTGCCAGCACGGATGGAAGGTTTGTGTGTGTTTGTATTGTTTATTGTCCTTTCCAACACTTGTGCTTGAGCTTGAGGCACCATGACACAGGCGCGCGGGAACATATTTTTGACCAGGGGTGCTGAATAACAAAATAATGGATGTCCGACGATTTCTCCCCTAGCATGATATGATTCGAATTTAGACAGCTAAATACGCCATTTCAGCGCCGTGTATGAGTAGACCTCTGACCTCTGGTAGACCTAAGAGCGAGAACAGCCACTTCCACTGCAACTATGCGCAGCACTTGCCACTCCGACTCATCAATAAAAACTACGCGCACACACAACAGACCCATAGAAGCGCACTTGACTTTACATCATTAAACTATTTCAGTATATTGCTTTTCTGATTGTCAAAACCACACCAGAGATGTTTGGCTTGAAAATATAATTAGGCTGCAATGACCTACAATGGCAAACAATTTCTGAGTAGCCTAACTTATGGCGTCTCCACTCCACAGCAAAAGTGTCCTAACCACCAATTACAGCGGTTTCTATCTGAGCGACTTCAATAGTGAAAGGATTTCAGTGTCATATTTCGGTGGCACTAGCTAAGCTGTCGTGGAACTCGAGATGACATGTCTACTGATAGGCAACAGGTCTCACCAACACGAAATTCGTGGATTTGGGCTAGATCAGCCACATTGCCTGACACTAACAGAAACTGAGCCGTACGTGAGGTCGTGGGCTTGCCAAAGACTAATTGCAAAAGATGCATCCTACCTCATCTGTTGTCGTTTGGTATTCGAAATTGGGCTTTTCACAATTCAACGATATATCCAAAGTGCGAACTAGTTGGTGATGGTATAGAAACTGGCAGTAGGCTATGCATGCTACACGGAGTTCTGACAGGTGCATGGCCTAATAAGCAGGCAAGATATAACCCACGATCGCCATGGTTTCATTTTTGACAGATCAGCCTCTGGATGTTCATATGCATAGTTAGCCTACCTTTAGTTTGCGTTTACATTTTAAACACTGAATCTACTGTCTTTACTGCCGGGAGAGAAAAAAATCCTGTATTCTTTTCTGTAGCCTAATATTCTTTTCTCGAAGTCAACTAGCCTGCTTGCAACGTCTCTCCTCAGCGAGTCACGTCACTTTCACTTCTATAGCTAGACTATAAAGTTTAATCTTGACTATGGATAGCTATATTCAAATATTCATAACCTTTATTGCTATTTGCCTATTTGACAACAAATATAATGACAAACTGCGAATTTGTAAGCCTATTGACAAAAAGCAAGGGGTGCTGCAGCACCCTCAGCACCCACCTTCCCGCGCCCTTGCCATGACAATACACTGTCATACAGAAACTAGACATGAGGTGCGTTCAAATTTGGCAAGCAGTGGCGAATGATCTTGGTGAACATGTTTTCTCTGAACAGTTAAATTTGAACGATTTAGTCTTAACATTCCATTGTAACGGTAATTGCATTGTTGCCTTCATCAAAATCACGTCCAGTTCCACTGTATGTTCGCGGAGAACTACCTCTTCAGACTGTTTGCAAACGTTTGCCGAAAACTCGAGGCTAACGGAAAACTGTTTGAAAATGTTTGCCAATGTTTGCGAATTTGAACGCACCTCTGATCAGTAACACTAACAGACTTCAATATTTTAATGTTCGTATCATGTTCATGCTGCTGTATGTTGATATATGACTATGACTACCAGGGTTGGGTGAGATTACTTTAAAATGAATTACATTACTGACTACAGATTACATGGCAATTTTTGTAATCAGTAACATAATCAATAGGATTAGGCTAGTTTTCTGTTAGCCTAGTTTTCCGTTAGCCTCTCTTCCCCCTTACCTCACTTGTGAGGTATACCATTACCAGTCATCAGCCATCCTTGTGTTTGGCCCTTATCGAACTCATCTCACCTGAAATCCCATCCCTACGACTGCCCTATCATCGCCTATTGCTGTCCCCTGCCCAGATTCCTGGCCTGCGCAGTCTAATGACCCACTAGTTGCCCTATGACAACTCCTAATCCCCTTGGACAATTAATTTCCTACACTGGGCTATTTGAACTTTCTGACACTAAATAAGATTCATGCATTATCATACTGGATATGTAACGATCCCACCTGTTTGTAACATACACCTCAGGTGGCTTTAAACACCATGTTCTTTTCACTACACCTAACTAACTTATTCATTCATCATATAAACAGACCTTACTGTTGTGTACTGACCCTAGGCAGATGGGTCAGGCCCTTGAGTCGTGGATCTGCTCAAGGTTTCTTCAATGTATCTCCAATTCTAGGGAATTTTTCCTCGGCCCTGTTACTCATGGGTCTTCTCTGATTGTTTAACACTCTGTAAAGCGCCATGAGCCTTAATATCTATAAGTGATATTACATTTTTACACAACATGCACACAATATACACATTCTTATCTCCCATAGTCTTTAATTCAGATGGCGATATTGCCAAGTACTGAACACATTTTCCCCGACTGGAACAGGTCTATCGGTCAACGCCGACGGCTCCTCCATCTTGGGTATTTATTGGAACCATTAGTTAGGCTATCATAAAAATGTTGCATTGTTTGCATGATAAATTGTAATCAAGTAATCCCCAACAATGTAACTATAATCTGATTAAAATTTTTTAACTGTAATCTGGGCTGATTATAGTTTTATAGATTTTTGTAATCTGATTACATAATCCAGATTACATGTAATCCATTACTACCCAACCCTGATGGCTACCCTGCAAGAGAATTGGAAATGTCAGTGGAAACAATTTCCTTCACTGTAGGTTCTCCCAGTCACATTCAGGCAACAGGATGATCCATCTGGACTTTTGACACTTCTGAAGGGAAGCCAAATGATGAGACCTTGTCTGTGTCTCCTCCGTGGGCGTGTTTCTCAGCACGTACGAGTAATTAAAGCGCCGGCGAGAAAGAGAGGTCCTCTGCTACAAAAGTTAACAGAGGAAAACATAGCAGGAAGGCTGATCTGTGGCCTGATGATGTTGGGCTGGATGCTGATGTTGATAATGTTTGTTTTGGCACACAGAGAGAGAGAGAAAGAGAGAGAGAGAGAGAGAGAGAGAAAGAGAGCAGACTGAAAAGGGGGCAACCAGGCAGATACATCTCATTTGGAATCCATTGCAAATTACTCTTGTGTTTACTTTCCTGCAGCTGATGGATTTATCCATTTATGAATTAGTGCAAGATGTTTCAGCTCCTCACCAAATAGCCGAAAAAAATAAACAAACAGAGTAAATACATGAGGAGATGAAACAACAATAAGGGAGGAATCAGACTGGTGACGTATTTGCCCAAATGTTTACTTGCTTAGTGAACGAGTCATTTACTGTCTGTTGCTTACACAGAGGTATTTTCCTTATCAGACAGACATGGTCGCCCCTGCCACCTGCCTGAGCCTGAAGTGAACATTACCTGCTCGCGCTCCTCCATCAGTCTCCATTGACTGGCAAACTCCGGCGTCGGGGATTGAAATCATCACCTCTTGTCACGCTGGGCTAACCTTTAAAACGAGCTCCTCTTCATAAGGCCGGAACGCCTGAATCTGCGCGGATAAAGGCTCCTCATGATCGGCAGCCCGCAGAGAAAAGAAAACCCGCTTCTTCTCCCCTTGCCTGAACACACACACACACACACACACACACACACACACACACACACACACACACACACACACACACACACACACACAAACACACACAGCACCCCCACAGACACTGTAACCTGCTTCGCTTGCTCGCATCGCGGACTGCCGTCACGGAAACGGCTCGAGTCAGCTCGTCTTAAGAGACAAATGGCCAGCAAATGAACTTCGCATGGCACAGAGGATTATGTATAGTCAGACGTTACCCTTTAACATGACCAACGAGGACAATGCGAACCGAACTCTTACTCTCTCTCTCTCTCACACACACACTTTCTCTCTCTGCAACCTCACATTTACTGTGGGGGAAAGAAGAGAAATAAAGAGGCAGACAGAGAGAGAGAAAAAGGAGGAGAAGAGAAATAGAAAGTATCCACTTGGTGAAAAGAGCCACTGAAAGGGCGACTGCATAACTCTGCATTCCAACTGACCTTTACAGGTGAGGGAGTCACAGTGGATGGGTGAGCCACAGTGTGTCAGTTTCGGATCTAATGATGGTCAAGCCTCGAATCAGTCGCATCACCCCGTGCCAGTGATCTCAACAACAGCGTTGCTGAGTGCTATTTCCAGACATCCAACCACTTTCAAAGATCTTTGTTAAGACATCGCAGGTCTGACACATGCAATAACACCCACTCAGGCACATTTAGATACCTGCTTGGTAACAACCCACACCCAGCTCCACACACACACACACACACACACACACACACACACACACACACACACACACACACACACACACACATGCATCTGGATTTAGGAATTTAACATTGAATAGATCAGAATGGACAGCTTTATCCAGATCCATCCAAACTCATTTCAATAGGTATCTACAATGTTGTTGTTCTTATATGGTATCCCTTTTAAATTCCGAACATCACTGCAAGATTCTTATTAAGCATATTACAGGCATAATCCTTTGCTGCCTTAAACCAAACAGGGGTTATACTCATATATATATAACATGTTATTCCTCTACTCACAGAATCCTTCCTACAGTACGTCTGCTTCATTTATATCCTGAGACCTTCTTGTCCTTCATGGACGCATAATATATGGACACTCCTTTACATTTTAAAATCTCTTCCATCTCATGGCATTATGGGAAAAAATGATTAATATCTAATGGGCCCAAAGTCCATCTGTGGCTTAGCGCCGGGGCCCCAGTCAAGGTCAGTTGAGCGTGTTTCCTTCTGGGACTCTGGAGAGGAGGACCCATACAAAGTTGGGCCAATGACAACGTGTCCAGGGGAGGAAGGAAGGAGAGGTGCAGGAGGGGGTTGCTGGACATTACTGTGAGAAGAGAACTCACAGGAGGATGACCGCATGGTGGAATGAATCATCAAGAGAGTTGAATAACTCCAATTTCCTCGAAAGCTCCCTGCTTGACTTCAAATTAAATCTGTTTTAAATGTTGATAGCTATGCATAAGGCTTACGCAGGCCACAGGCCAAGCCAGCAAAGAATAATGCAGGTATACTTTGTCATATAAAGTAGGTAATAATGCAAAGATAAATGTAATGCTGAACTGCATGATTACTGGATGTGTTTTATGTTGATGCATTTCTCTTCAGCTGGCGCTAGCACAGGACCCAACTCTTTGAATAAACCATAAAAAGCCACCCATGGTTTCTCCTCATTCTCCAGGCTTCAAATGTTCCATTTACAGTACCCGCATGTGGGTAACTTTCTCATTGCACGGTGGCAGCATGGCACCAAGACAGGCTGCTGACTAGCCTGGCATCCAGAGGTGTGGGGTCTGTGGCGGCAGTGGCGGGCAGACGTGTGTGTGTGTGTGTGTGTGTGTGTGTGTGTGTGTGTGTGTGATCGGGCAACGGTCTCCTGCTCACCTGCTAACGAGCTCTGGCGGCGACAGCAGCCGCATCCCCGACGGCTCCATTACCTCCACCCTTCCCCCCCGGGCTGGCTCAGATCATCCATTTCCCCCTCTTTCTCTCCATCTCTTCCTCTCGCTCTCTCTCTCTCTTTCCGTAACAAACCGTGGATTATTATTTAGCCCGGCGGTTTGCTGGCGTGGAAAATGATGCCGGTGCCACCTTCCCCTTCATGAGGGCACACCGCTCCGCTCGAGTCTGTTCTCTCTGCTCGGGCCGTTTGCTCGCTCTCGGCCCCATCGCCCGTGTAACGCTCCCCGCGACGGGACTAATCACGGGGGCAATTAGAGCGTCAGTGCCAGGGCCTGGGAAGGCGTGTGAGACCGTCGAGGGTAGAGGGAACAAGGAGCCTGGAGCGGAGTGCCCAGGGCGAGCCGACAAAGCACCACCGTACGGGTCAACCCTGCTGTGGTCAGACTGCGTCTCCTCTTCCATGTCCTTACTAGCAGAGTGGTCAGACTGCAGTGGAGCTTTTCATTGCTCTAAGAAACAGATATGTCTTCTAAAGCTATGGTATGCATGTGAATGTGCCTGGAGTTTAACCATTCGGTATCCTGTGAATCCAATACTATCTAAGTATTGCCTGTGATTCTAGTGTGTATGTGTATGTGTGTTTGTGTATATGTCAGAGCATCTATGTGTGCATTTGCATGCGTGTGTGTGTTTGAGGGTGTGTGTGTGTGTGTGTGTGTGTGTGTGTGTGTGCATGCCGTCAGCTCCCTTAGTAATTACTGCTCAGCAGCAAACCCCACCAGCGCCGATCTTCCACGCCGCGCTTGTTTGATTTCCCTGCGTGACGCGGCCGTGGTTGCAGCCTCAATGGATGGCGTTGCCACGGCGCTTCCCCTTCTGCGTGCTGCCAGGAGCCCGACAGGAAGATCATCTGCTGTTCGTTTTGCTGTTGTTGTTGTTGTTCGGTTTTTTCTTTTTTTCCCTGTAAAACGGGCGAACGCAGCCATCTGGCCGTGGCTGCCATTAACTTTGGCAAAGCGAGGCCTTGCTTGTTTGACTTTCCTTGTCACTATCAGTAAACATTTAATCGCCCACCCTATCACTCCCCTCGCACTCACACACACACACACACACAGCCCCCAGCTTGCTTTAGCAGCATAAGTTTGCTTGTTTGCAGGTGAGCTCCTCCAGCCCCCCACCCCTCCCCCCATTCCTCCTCCATGGCAGACTTATCAAACGAGCAATGAATCATTCATCCCGCCAGGACCCTGCAACACCACCTCCACCACTGCAGCTGCAATAGTGGCTCACTCACTCACTCGGTCGCTCACTCAGACTCGCGCTCGCCCCCGGTGCAGGACTCCGGCCGCGAGCGTCATCCCGGAATGATCACACGGCTGGACAGATAAGAAGGGGGTTGGAATTGAGGATTCTCTTTCAAGGAGATCCAACTGTTTGTGGAGGGGGATGAGGGGTTGCTTCAGATGGGCCGCTTACGGTGTGTGTGTGTGTATGTGTATGAGTGTGTGTTTGTGAGTGTGTGTATGAGTGGGTGTGTGTGTGTGGGGGGGGTTGTTGAGTGATCTTAGTCACAGACAGCTACCCTCACATCTCTTGCTGGAGTGCACACCTACTCAGCTTGGCCCGAATGAATACCTGTGCGGTATGTGCTGGATGTGTGTGTGTGTGTATGCGTGCGTAGGGGGAGTGTAAGCAAGTTGGTAAAATGCAGTGGCCTGTGTGTTTGTGTGTGTGTGTATGTGTGAGTGTGTATGAGTGGGTGGGGTGGGGGGTGTTTGGAGGAGGGGTGGTGAGGGCACAGTCTGTCCAAAGTCTGTCCAGGCCTCTGAAGTTTATCCCACTCACTCCTACTCTCAGTTTCACTCAACTTAGTAAGCTTCCCAAGAACTAAGCTCAATACTGCCACTGCCAATACTTTTACTGAACATGATCACAAAATAAATCTTCATCTGAACATTAGCATTGTTTTGTAAAATGGCTGAGCGTGTACTGTCAGTATGGGCATGAGGAGGCACTCTCTCGGTAGTAGTATCTCGGTAGAGTGGTTTTATTCTCCCTCCTAATCACCTAAATCTGGCTGTCCCAGGCCCACATGTGACAGAGCGCAGGTCCTGGGAGAGAAACTGGGTTGCTGGCTGCGCTCTCAAAAATACTTTCTCCCACCTCCCCATGGAGCGCCTCTAAATTCAGACCTGGCCTCACCTTAAAGTCCTCCTTCTCTTCCGCACCTCTCCACATCTCATCCCATCCCATCCTACCCCACCAGCTCCCAGGATTAGTGCCTGTGTGCACGTACTGGCCTGCTCGCTCTCTCACTACGTCTCTCTGTCCCTCCATCTTTTTTCTTTTAAAGGGGATGTAAGAAGGTGAGATCAGTTGCAAGCTCTGCCTGTGTCTCTCACCATCTTTTGGCCATTGGCATACTATTGATAACACACGGAGCATGCAAACACCCACACATACAGACACACACGCACGCACACACACACACACACACACACACACACACACACATACACACATACACTGCAAACATCTGCACAGGCCTCCTTTCTCTGTCTTTGACACACACACACACACACACATACACACGCGCACTCAAACTCCACTTACACACATTCCTACACACACTCACACACACACACATTCAATTTCTCACACACACAAAAAAGGTGGCATGAATAAGGGGGGAGGCCTCAGGGATTTGAGGGAAAAAAGTTAAGACATTAACTCATCATTATCTTTAAAATCTCTGAGGGACCTACCTGCTAATTAATTTAATGATATTAATATGTCGTAATAAAATGAAGAAAGCCCGGGGTTATAGGGGAACGAGGCATCAAGGTGGAGAAAGAAAGGGAGAGAGAAAGAAGAAAAGTGAGAGAAAGAAGAGGAGAGAGAGAGGGATGGTGAAACAAAAGGAGAGGAGAGAATGATGGGAAGGGGCGTGGGGGGGGCCCTCTGGGGTGTCGGCGATGCTCGGGGGCCACCTCTCCTTTAGGCCAGCGCTTCACCGCGCATATAATTAGATAGGAGGGCCACAGTGTTCGCTCTGAATCTCTCACAGCTAATAAGTGCAATAAGTCTTCCACTCCTTTACATGGCATGTGTCTGCCAGAGACACTGAAGGATAAGACCAAAACAGTGGAAGAAGTTCTGTTTTGTTTACATGAGCCATCAGTGTAGTCAAGGTCATCAGTGTATTCTGAAGGATTAAATAGAAACACTTTCTGCTTTCTATAGACATTCTAGAGACATAAATACAGGGTCACCATGCAAACAAAGATGTGAGCCTCAGTCGGGTTCTAAGTATACTTCAGCGGTTGGTGTAATTCATTGCAATGTCTTGAACTTCAGCTTGAACTTCTTTTCACAATGTGAAACTTCCATTTATGCAGTAGCAGGAATTTGCCTTTGCTGTTATTTTCAGAGAACTCATTCACAGTTGCCCTATGGCCAGGACATCTGAGTTAAAGAACATCTTACAGAACATTAACAGAGAGATAAAGAGCATCTGAAGCTCAGATATAAGTACAAAAAGAGGCATTGTTCAGGTTGGAATTGGTTGAAATTTAAATGTGTTGCATGCTTGCAGAGAGAGAGAGAAAGAGAGGGAGAGTGAGGGAGAGAGAGAGAGCATACAGGACAGGGCAAATGTTTTCCATTCATCATATGCCTCTTTCCCCAACTCTTCCCTCTCTCTCCCTCCTCTGTTTGGTGCTCTCTCTCTCTCTCTCTCTCTCTCTCTCTCTCTCTCTCTCTCTCTCTCTCTCTCTCTCTCTCTCTCTCTCTCTCTCTCTCTCTCTCTCTCTCTCTCTAAAGTTCAGACCCATGCGGTATGCTGACAGGCCCCTAATCCGCCGAGGCTGCTAGACGGATGACCTTGAGAGAAAAAGCGTGATTGAGGTGCTCGGGCGGAGCAAAAAAATGAGGAGGGAAAAAAAGGAGCAGAGCAAATTGATACAATCAAGCAAGCAGATGACTTCACATTCTGAGCACAGCCTATGACCCACAGATTACAATGAAGATAAGCAGCAAGCACAACTTCTGAGGAGAAAGCTGAATAGGGGAACGTGTGTGTGCGTGTGCGTGTGCGTGTGCGTGTGTGTGTGCGTGTGCGTGTGTGTGCGTGTGCATGTTTGTGTGTGTGTGTGTGTGTGTGAGAGAGAGAGAGAGTAGGAGATATTTTGCATAGATGTGTACCTTAATTCCCACTATACTGTAGTTTAATTTGTTCTGTAATGAATGTAGCTGAACAACTGAGCCAAACTGTAGCTGCACATTGGGGTATACCAACACCACACGAAAAACAATGCTCTTTCATATAGTGTGTCTTTTTGATTTGTCGCAGAAAAGCTGAAACACACCAAGCAAGAGCACCCTGGGTGTAGATATATCACAGTCTGTGGACATCATAATTTATTTCAGGCACTTGTTCGCACGTTTTATTTTTGGAGGGTCTTCAGTTAGTGTGTGTGCCAAGCCTCCAGGATCAATAGGCTTAAATGCTTTATGGCGGCGGGCTATAATAACTTCTGGGATCTGTGCGGCATTGGCATGTGTGCAAAGTAGCGGCCATATTTCATCCTCTCCAACCACTTTTCTTTCTACACGTGTGCAGACATCTACATGTCCTGGGGCGTTAACATGGATGTGTTAATAGACTTCTGTGATTTATGCATGCATTACATTGGCATTGGCCTCCAATTTTGATTTGCTGGACAAAGCAGTGTACAGCAATAGAACTTCAGTTAGTTCTTGTTGAACTTGGATTGTATGGCTGTTGATCACCCAGCATGACTTGACTGCATGAGTGAATGTTTGGCCTTTAATGATAAATATATATTTTTTGAAATCTGCGGGATATTTGATTGATGGCTTTAAAAAGGCTTCTTCTTTTCAGCACTGCTCCTCTAGACAGCAACTCTTTAAAAGCAAGTCTGTTCTGTGTGCCGGGACTGGTGTGTGGTTTGCACGGCCGTCCTCAGCACACACTGCGGGGTCGTCTGCCTGTTCCTGGCATCTTCAAAGTGCTGCGCTGCTCTTGGCTCCACTCTCCCTCCTCAATTTATTACGGAGCCCTCCGGGTGACATGGGGGGAAAAAAAACATGGGTTAGAAAAAAAAAAAAAAAAAGTAGTGGGGAAAAAAAACATGAGGAAGAAAAAAAAAACAATGCACTTTTGCGGGATCTCATTGCGGGATCTCGCAAAGTTTTGCGAGATCTCGCAAAAACTTTTGCGAGATCCCGCAAAAGTTTTGCGAGATCCCGCAAAACTTTTTGCGAGATCCCGCAAAACTTTTTGCGAGATCTGCAAAACTTTGCGAGATCTCGCAAAACTTTTTTTCTACTTTTGGAACTTGCTGGGCTTCCTACTTGACCCCAATAGGCCCACAAACCACTACCGCCAGATGGCAATCGTATCATGATACTATGATTGCTCTATCACTGTTGCGTGTTGTGGGTTTTCTGGACACATTACATAGGCCTATGACACGGGAGGGAGAGGGAGACACCTGCGTGCAGACACGCACACACGCAGGCGCGTAGCAAGCGTGGGGGATGTGGGTGTTATAATGTACACAGTTTTGCTGGAACACGATTATATCCCCCACACTTTTTGTCAGATTAAATTGAAAGTAAAATATGGAAATAAACGCTCCTGTAAAGAGTTGGAACCGTATCTATAACGAACACACAGAGACACAAATAGGTCTGTTGATTTGATTGAACGGTCATCCAGCCAATCACACCAAGTTAGGTGAAGAACCAGAGCCGCTCTGATCAAATTCAAAGTGTACGTCTTTCAAGGCTGCTGCTTGGGTCTGCATTGTAACGTCTGCAGTGATCAGATTTCAGATAGGATAGAATTGAAATGATAATTGTTACCGCATTATGCTAATTTAGTAAATCAAAATTCACTGTCTGACTGACAGTTTTTGCCACAATGCAGGGAGTCAAAGTGAAAGCGGGGTGCGTGCACCAAGGCACCTGTTTCTGCAGGAAAACCTTTGGCTACTGTTCTCAGAGCATTATGCTTTCTCTGCCTATGATCTGCAGCTTTTCTCAAACTATGGGCCTCCTCAACAATGAACCTACTACTGCTCCACGTAGCCGCGAAATTAAGTTATGCCCGGTGCTTCACACATCTGCTCATTTGCAGCATATAGTGAATGGCTACTTGCGAACGTTGTGGATTACTTGCGAACATTGTGGATTACTTGCGAACACTGTGGATACTTGCGAACTCTGTGGATTAGGCTACTTGCGGACTCTGAATTATCTCTGGACACTTACGGTCAGTCTCATAACGCTCCAGGCTGGAGCTGCTGTACGGACTAAACCAGTACTTTCTTAAGGTCATAGGACCCTGTGATCTAGCTCAGTCTATTGATTGCCTTGTTATTGCAGTCTAGTGTGGCCTACTGTGTGTGTGTGTGCGCGCTTTGAGTTTAGCCCCCGGCCGGGGTTAATGGCCAGTCCCTTCCCCTAGTTTAACTCGGCCATAGAGAGGGCTAGTTTAAGCGGGTTGTATGAATGCGGGGTGGTTGTGTGTGGGAGGTAGTGGTGTATTAATTAATTCTTGTGAATAAACTGTGAAAAGTAAATCCCGAGTTGTTTGTGTGTGTGTAACTCCTCCTCCGACTACCAATAACATAATTACAATACTTATTCATTTGGTGCCATCAACTATATAGACATAGCCCAGTCAGCACACATACAGTATACTTGGAAAGGAACAGCTTACATCGCGTTCCATTTAGAACGTTTTATTTGATCTGATCTTACAAACGGCGGCGTCAAGACACATTTGAGTTCTACATCGGAGATAGAGGGCTTATGATCGATCATGCGATGTGTGCGTCCATGCAGCAAGTGAAACTGGAGGTAACGTGGGCTAGAAGCAACAATAGTTTAAACAAAACGTGGCTTCCTGTAACTATCAATGGAAAAATGCATAGAAACTGCTATTGACATTAATTAAGCTGGCTATATGCAACACAATTTATATATATTCCCTTTGCATATGTTTGGGTAGACTTCAAACGTTTTTGAATTTGAGCTTACAGTTCTGTGTCCTTTACATTTATTTAATAGGTATTAGTGATACCCAGGGTGCGATTTTGTGTAAAAAACAGAGGGGGGGGATTTTGAATATGTTTGTAACCCCCCCCCCCCCCCAAAAAAAAAAAAAAAAATGAACGAACGAATAATTTCATAGCTAATAATAGCCTATATTAATTTTGCCAACTTTGTAACATTTACCTTTAGCTTAGTTTTAGTTTACCGTTGTGTATGACTTTAAACAGCGATTGTGCTCAGCTCCTCTAATGCAGGGTTGGACTACGTTTTGATAAACATACAAATTCACCTTGTTCTTGACCCATCTGAAATGACTCCTCTACCTTTGCTGCCTCCATCCTTTCTGTATTTGTTATGTAAAATGTTGTATATGATGACACTGAAGTCTTGAGTTAGTGAATTGGCTAACAGTGTTAGTTGGTATACAAATAGCCTACACATTGCGCTACACGCTGCGTAGGCTGCGTGCATTCTCTCTCCTGCAGATTTGCGTTCAGTAGCCAAGTGCGTAATATTGTAAAAGTTGAAAAAATAAATGTGTTTATTGAAGCCTACAGAAAATAAATAGCTTACTATCATACTGTCAGTTAATTGGCTACAGTGCAGTGAAGAGTTTGGAGAGAAGTTATAGGGCAACTTGAAGTTTTATGAAAATAATTTACGAACCAGAATATATGGGCCATAAGCTTCTATTTCTTGCAGCTGTTAAAACACCCGCTAGATAGTTTAAATACCCGCCACCAACATTTGTTTTTGCTGTACAGATTATTTCTGTAAGTTATTTGTCTACTAGGCCTAGCCTACTGGCTGATTTATCAAACGAGTGCTTTCTCGTTCGTCCTCCGCAAACTACTAGGTGTTTAAAGTAAGACGATATGCTGCTCTGAGCGTGTTTCATGTTTGGTTCAGCGCTGTTTTCCCTGCGGAAGTTCCCGCACTAAAATGTTGAGAGGGACTGAAAATGTTACAATGTTTTTGTGTTCGATGACGTTCAGAAATGCCGTCTGCCCGAATGCTACTGAATAGCCTACTCTGATGTATTGACACTGAAGATCGCTAGATTTCAAGAGTTTAAGTAGGCTAGCAGTTAAGTTGCATTCATCGCTATCAAGGGGTTTAATCCTTGTCCCCACCAGAGATAAAAATAATTTAGCAGAGGTAGGGATAGGAAAACCAGAGTTGGGGAAATCCTCACCATCCCCCCCTACAAATCGCACCCTGGTGATACCTCGAAATTAGGCTGCTGTCTGTTAGGCAATTTATTGTAGCCTGCTGTGTGTGCGTGTCTGCACTCAGGTGTCTCCCTCTCCCTCCCTTGTCATAGGCCTATGTAATGTGTCCAGAAAACCCACAACACGCAACAGTGATAGAGCAATCAGAGTATCATGATACGATTGCCATCTGGCGGTAGTGGTTTGTGGGCCTATTGGGGTCAAGTAGGAAGCCCAGCAAGTTCCAAAAGTAGAAAAAAAGTTTTGCGAGATCTCGCAAAACTTTTGCGGGATCTCGCAAAAGTTTTGCGAGATCTCGCAAAAGTTTTTGCGAGATCTCGCAAAACTTTGCGAGATCCCGCAATGAGATCCCGCAAAAGTGCATCGTTTTTTTTTTCTTCTTCATGTTTTTTTTTTTTTTTCTAACCCATGTTTTTTTTCCCCATGTCACCCGGAGGGCTCCGTAATTTATCACTTCTGAAAGATGCACAATTATTTTTGTACCTCCGGAGCGCAAAAAAAAGGACAAACCGCTGTTGATGCACAATGGCAGACTTTGCACTTTTGTCCCTCTTCATTTCGCCCCCTAATAATCACCTTGGACATCCTGTGTCTCCCTTTTTTCATTTCGTTTTTTGCCGGTGTATTAATAATTCTTTACTGTTCCCTTCCAGGTATTGAGAGGCACGGTTTCAAAGAAGCTGGGCCACAGACCTCAATCCCGGCGTGCAAGCTGAATGCCACTGACGGAGATTTTCGAGGCTTTGCCGTGTTCATCGAGGTAATGCTCACAGAACTCCGTGTCAAACAGAGGCCGACGCCAACAAGAGAAAAAAACAGCTAAAGCTTTTACGGGAGATGAAATATTTTGTTAAAATGCCACAAAGTGCTCGCAGGCAAGTGACAAGAGTGACAAAAAAAAAATCCCTTTGTCTCCCAGTGGGTTTCTAAGTAAAGACGCAGCGCGCAGGATTAACTGCAGGCTTTGATGAACTGAAAATGAGAGCGGAGAGAGAGAGAACGACATTTTGGAGAGAGGAGAGACGCACGGTGGAGACCGTCAGCCTTGTGGGCCGCGAGAAGGTCACCGGTAAAGGACACTGGAGGGGATGGTCACCAGAGACGCACACAATCTCTCTCTGTCTCTCATTTCATCCCTCTCTCTCTGTCTCTCTCTCTATTTCTCCCCTTTCTCTCTCTCCACCCTTTGTTTGCTTCTATCACTTTCTCCCTCTCTCTGTCTCTATCACTCTTTCTTCTCTCTTCCCACTTCTCTCTGTCTCTCTCCACGTGTCTTATTTCTTTCGTTCCATCTCACTCCCTCCATCCCTCTTTCTCTTGTCCACTGTCCATCCATTTGAGTATCTCTTTCGCCATCTTTTTTCTGTCTCTCTTTCTCTCCATCTCTTCTCTGTCTTCTACGCTTCCACCGTATTTCGTATTTATCTTTCCTTCCAGTTTCTTTCTCCCTCCATCTCTTTCGTCCCTAATGACCTCATTGTGATGATGTGCGTCCCACTGGGGGAGTCCACATTAATCCCCTGCTCCCACCGCTGGCTGACCATCCTGACTGTTGGCTGAGCACCGCTGACCTCCGCAGGCCGCCGCGACCATTACTCAACGGAGCCCATCGCAGCTCCGTCCAGCCCTACTCAACCCCACAGCTGGAGGTGGTGGTGGTGGACGCAGTTGGAGCGGTCAACCAGAGGAGAGGAGAGGGAAAGTGGAGATGTGCTGCATTGCACTTTTTTTTGTAGCGGCAACCTTACAAGCTCTCCCTCTCCTAACCCCAGGGTGAAGCTTTGTCCGCAGAGCGCCCAAAGAAGATGAGAAAAAAAGGCTAGACATTGCATCTTTCTGTGTGTGTGTGTGTGTGTGTGTGTGTGTGTGTGAGTATGTGTGTGTGTGTGTGTGTGTGTGTGTGTGTGTGTGTGTGAGTGTGAGTGTGTGTGAGTGTGTGTGTGAGTGTGTGTGTAAGTGTGTGTGTGTGTGTGTGTGTGCTCTGTCTCTTTTAGGGCACGTCAAGGACTACAGAATAGGAACGGAACTAAAGGAGACAAAAGATGACAGGAAGACAAAGAAGGAAAAAAAATAAGTTGGAGAAGAAGAAGCACTTGACTAAAACGATATGATCGGTATGCTGAGTTGGGGCAAAAAAAACGAGAGACATCTCTGATAGCACAACCAGCAAAACTCATTGAATTTGGAGCAGGAAGGACTATCAGTGTTGACAAATGTTAGAACATTTTCCACGGGCCCGTGTGCAACTTAAATGTAAATGCAACATGAAAGGTTTCAAAACAAAAAACGCCCTGCATTTTTTCTCTCTCTTCATGGCCATGGCGTGCCCATGAACAGCTGACTCTGGATCAAATCCGCCTAGTATCCGTTCCCAAATCGCTTGCTCTGTGGGACACAGATGCCGACACATCCGGAACGACTGTGTGGAATATTGCGATGAAAAACAGGGCTACGTTGCTCGTTACAATGCAAGGCAGAGCGAATCTACATGCAAATTGCACTTGTCCGTGCAGTGCCCACAACACACCATGCACACCATAGACACCAAGCCTGATGGGTTGGGAATGCACTTAAAGGCTGTTGTGTCGCATGTCTCTTTGTAACAGCGTCAGTCACAGATTTGTTTGTTTGTTTATCTATCCTCGCAGTCCCCATCCCCTCACAGCGGCCTTTCATTTCGTCTTATTGCTTCCCATCCCTCCACATTCCGTGTTTTCCTTTATTTTGTTTGCTAGCGCCAGCCATGCTAACATTTATTGTTGGCTCAGTCTTTACAAGGGTGACATGAAATAATGATGAACGTGCAGTCGGTGTCACAGATGTCACAGAGAATATCCCTCTACATGGCTTCGCCCGTGATTCGGGATCAAGCTATTTGTTTTTACATGTTGCCATTCAAAGATGCAGACATAGTGAGGCTTACAGGGAGGTAGACAGGAAGATAGAGAGAGAGAGAGAAAGAAAAGAGAAAAAGAGTCTTTTTCCCCTCCTCAGCACGCTGAATATTAATGACTCGGAGAGCCTAGGTGAACACGCAATCATCATCCTCCACACTAAAGAGCACATCCCTTAATGATCGTCATCCAATTTTCATCATCCATGTGCACATTCATGCCACTCCAATCATTTCTCAGCCTAACACTTCCTGACAGGGCACAGAGGCATTAGCAGACAAGGGGCCTCAAACACTCACCAAGGGGGGGAAGAGAGATCACTTCATTTCTGGTCCTGACAAATGGATACAAATAGGATGTTGACGAAAGGACGGATGAGAGGATATCCATATCAATATTGTATGCCTGAGTGAGGATGATGTTTTTTCTTTTATCCTTCTTTTTTCATTTCTCTGATGTCTTACTTCCTACTTTCTTTACGTTAATAGAGTTTTATGTTGTGTGTGTATGTGTGTGTGTGTGTCTGTGTGTGTGTGTGTGGGGGGGGTGTTATTTTTGTATTTCCATTTGTAACTCTTTCACCCGATTCTCCCTTTCCCTACCTCTTTGCCGCTCTCTTCTTCTCAGTTCTCCTCCCCTCCTGGTTCGTCTTGCTCCAGGTGAGATGAGCTCCCTCTCCCTAACCTACTTTAGCATCACCGCTATCGATTAGCCTGGGGTGGAGAGAGAGACAGAGGGAGAGAAAGAGACAAAGAGGGCAGAAAAAAAAGAGTGGAGAGAGAAGTGCAGAGCAAGAGGGAAGAAGTGTAACAGCGAAAGAGAAGAGCAGACAAGAGGAGAGCAGGCATGAGATGGAGGGGAGAGAGGAGAGGAGAAGAGGGCGTCGTTGTCAGCTCTGGTTCTCTGACTGTAGGGAACTAAACGGCCAAGACAAGGCGATGTGGTGGGGCCCCTGACGTAGCCAGTAGGGGAGGAAAAAGCAAAAGGGGAAACTGGAATGAAAAGAATACATGGACTGGGAGTAAACGACAACAGGGAAAGAAATAAGGACAGAAACCAAAGCAGGAGGCTAGCTTGAAATAGACAGGAAAACAAATGCATGAGCTCCCCTTCGCATTGCTGGGACTGGGACAAGTGGTGGAGCTGCATACGCCCCGTAGGGATCACATACAGTGTCTGTGTCCACACGCAGTCCCACTTATCATCTCATCTCACTGGCTCACATTATCTCTATCGTATCACGGAGCTGGTACAATACCGAGCGACGCAGGGGAGACTCTGATCCTTATGAGGGTCCCGCTTGGGTCAAACATCATCAGTGTTTAGCTGCCGCTCATTCAACTCTTCTTGCGTCTATCAAAGTGCCAAACTTATGCACTTTTACTTGTTTAGGTTTTTTTCTTTTGTACAAACACAAAGTCGGCTCGCCTCAGGAATAATGAGGTCTGAGTGGCATCGACGTTGCCATTTCCCATGCCCTCGCCGCAGAGACAAACAAGTAAACAAGATCACATTTAATTGTCACCTGCCTTGACAGGCTTTTTTGTCATGCCGCATCTTTTAAAATTCATCTGGCGGATGAATCGCACACACACACACACACACACACACACACACACACACACAAAACTGTAAACAAACAAACACACACACACACACAAAACATTTCTTCCAACTCTACCAATTCCCTTTAATTTATGCCACTTTGATAAGAATACTCCCCAAATTTGCTCTGTGTGCTTGCCACAAGTAAACTCAAATTACTCCTTTGATTTGTGCGATAGCATGACAACAAGGAGAGATGCGTGCAAATCAATACCTGGATTGCTTAGTGCAAATTGAAGACTATTATTGTCCCTCATGCTGCATCCACACCTATAATGAACGGCTGGCAACATCGTGGATGGCATGCGAGACAAGCGGTGTGATATATCATGGAGAAGCTCAAATGAAACACAGACAGGAAACGTGCTTGTGGAAAAGCCTTGTTCGGCAAGGATATATTTAGGAAGAGAAGGGAAACCAGATGAGCCGAGCCATTTTCCATATATCTGTCTGTGTGTGTGTGTCTGTGTGTATGTGTGTGTGCATGTGTGTGTGTGTGTGTGTGTGCATGTGTGCGATGTGCTGGTATGAATCCTATAATTAGGCTCTCTGTGTTATTTCATGGAAAAGAAGTCAATCAGCAGCAGGATTCACATGCTATCAAACACCTGTTCATCCTCTCTCTCTCTCTCCCTCTCTCTCTCTGCCTTTGTGTGTATACCGTGGCTAATTGTGTATGGAATGTATAAAGTCATAGTCATTATGACCGCCGCGCAGCGAAGCGGCGGTCATATAGGTTTAGTCAGAATTTTTTTTCTTTCTTTTTCGCATGCCCAAATTTCCGTCAATGATTCCCGGGACACTGAAAGACCGGGGTACACGAAACTTGGTGGGCATGTAACCCCACATGGATAGCAGGGAACCATCATTTTGATCTGTAGCCCCCCCACTGGACTGGACCCCCCGAAAGGAGGGTAGGGCAGACACAGTTTTCTGTGAATATCTCGAGAACCGTAGGGTTTAGGAGGACCATTTTTTTTTTTGTATGTTGATCTCAAGGGGCCATGTCAACCCATTCCATAACCACTCATTTCATGTATAGCGCCACCTAGTTAAACACAAAAAAGTAAAAATGAGGTGTTGTAATCGCAGCTATCTGTGACCTAACATAGTCAAAACTGCACAAAATTGGAAGTGTAGGATCATTATGACACCCTCTGTATGCACGCCAAGTTTCGTGGAATTCCGTTCATGGGGGGCCACACAATAAATTAATTTATGTTACTATAAATATGTTCCCTTCTCTCCAGCTGTATCGCTGTGTGGGGCGGAAGCTGCACTGAATACAACAGGAAAGCCCTGCAGCGCATAGTGAACACAGCTGGAAGGATTATTGGTGCTTCACTCCCCTCCCTGAAGGACATTTACACCACCCAACTCACCCACAAGGCGACCAAAATTGTGAGTGATGCAAGTCACCCCGCTCACAATCTGTTTGATCTACTGCCCTCTGGGAAGAGGTACAGAAGCCTGCGCTCCCGCACTACCAGACTCACCAACAGCTTCATACACCAAGCTGTTAGGATGCTGAACTCTCTCCCTCCTCTCCCCCCTCCACCCTCAGCTACATAACATCCTGGACATTGGACCCACAATGGCCGCCTGCACCACTCCACTTGCACACTTGTACACTTTGCAACTTGTTGCTGTTGTCCTGAAAACACAACACTTCTGCTGCTCTTACATAACTTGCACCACTATGCCACTTTATTTCTTACTTAGGTCAAACAGAACTACCTCAGCCTCTTATTGGCCTGACTTTGCACTAGTATTTTATTTTATTGACTGTCTATGCACAATTTCAACCAAATTTTGCTGCTCTTATTTTTTCATTATATGTGCCCTCTTATTTACTTATTTACTTACTTTTTTGTTTACTTGAATGTTATGTTTGTCTGTGGACTTAAAATTGGTAAAATATGTCTTGTCTCCACCGTGGGATAGTGAGAAACGTAATTTCGATCTCTTTGTATGTCTGGAACATGTGAAGAAATTGACAATAAAGCTGACTTTGACTTTGACTTTGACTTTGACTTTGACTATACACCAACTGGCCTGTAGGTGGCCGGAGACAGTTTTCTGTGAATATCTCGAGAACCGTAGGGCCTAGGAGGTCCACCTTTTTTATGTATGTTGGTCTTAAGGGGGCTTGTCAACCCATCCCATTACCACTTATTTCATGTATAGCGCCACCTGGTTAAAAATTAAAAAGCAAAAAATTAGGTGTTTTCATCACAATATCTCTGGCTGACAAGGTCAAAACTGCACGAAATTAAGAGTGTAGGATAATTATGACACCCTCCGAATGCTTGCCAAGTTTTGTGTACTTTCGTTCATGGGGGCCTTACAATAAAATAATGTATGTGTACATTTAGTGACGTACACCAACAAGGATTCCCGGGACACTGAAAGACCGGGGTACACAAAACTTGGTGGGCATGTAACCCCACATGGATAGCATGTAACCGTCGTTTTTCGTTTTGATCTGTTGCCCCCCCGCTGGACTGGACCCCCCGAAAGGAGGGTAGGGCAGACACAGTTCTCTGTGAATATCTTGAGAACTGTAGGGACTAGGATGACCATTTTTTTCCGTATGTTAACCCATTTCATGTGCACACATGTGCACAAACAGATACACACACACACACACACACATACATTCACAGTAATCATACGTATGACACATACTCACACAGTAGACATGTACGCTTGCATGCACACGCACATACGCAGGCACACACACAAGCACGCACACACACACACACACACACACACACACACACACACACACACACACACATAACATAACATAAACATGTACATGCACACATGCACACAATTCAAGAATTTCTCAGAATTATGAACAGGCAAGATGGAGGTGGGGTTGTAGAAAATGAATTTTACATGTGAAATCTATGAACTAATCATGTTTTGGTACTTGTTGTCTAGCAGATATCAGTGAGAATTGAGTGTGGATAATGCAATTTAGTGAGACAGAATCATATAGGCCTTTCAGCGTGATTTATTTTTGTGGAAAAAATGTGCTGGACTGGGCAGCGGTCATATTTTGTACCGCTCTGCGGTACATCTAGTTTTATTATTGGTTTACAAAAGTTAGGCTACATGAAGCAATGACTTCTGGGAATTTCAAAACCGAATGCGTCTACTTCCTTCAGCACGGGGAATTGCCGATCTAGCATGCCTTGATCCTCGGAATTTCCCCCTTGTAAAAGCTAATAAACTGCCCCCAAATGCACTTTGAAACATAAGAGAATGTCTGCTTAAATTCAGTGAAGGTGCTACGGTTGAAAATCTACAGTCGGAATTGACACATCTCGCCACGCACTGGGACAGCCTGAAAAAGTCTCCTCTAAACGAGTATACAGTCAAAGCGTCGGACTTTGATGATGCCGCGGAGATATAGGAAGATACAGAAATAAACCTGGTGAGCAAGAAATGTGCTACCTGCAAGAATTGTGCAATCTGTTGCTATTTCCTTCTCCAGCAGTTAAACCTCTTTACCTGTGCCTACAACTATATATGGTTAGCAAATGAATTCCTACTAACACTGTCATGTACTCAAGTGGCATGCAAACAGAGTTTTTCCACTCCAGAATCAAGAATCGCCTAAGGCAGGGGTCTCAAACTCAAATGAGCTGGGGGCCAATTCTGCCAACGTCATCTGATTGGAGGGCCGGCTATTTCTGAAAATGCAATGTTCTTTTTTTCAAATACCACACAAAACTGCAAACAGAAAGTGCAAGTGTTTTTATCTAGTTTTAGACACCTGTGCTAGCAACCTTAGCTTATAAATAAAATAATGATAAAATAAATATTAATACAAATTATAAAACAAATGAAAAACATAAAAACAGGTATGTGTGTGTTTCACACCAAATAAAAATATTTTCCTCTCATAACTTTTTTAAACCTGGCAAACTATAGGCGTCAGGGTTAAGAAAGCAACACCATTGGATTTTTATATCAAAATTTCAAAAGGCCATGGGTTGAAAGTGGTCAGAGATAAAGTCCTACTGTAAATGTAAAAATCTTTGAGTAAAACAAAAGTTTATGAAGGGGGTAAATGTACCCATCTAATTTGCTACTGGATGGCAAGCACCTCAAATTTTGCACCTTTCAGTAAATACTGGATGAACATATTTGAGCAGGTTTACTTTCCTTTTTTCATATTACCCACATAACAAATTAACAGGAAAACACCTAAGATGTATACCAACACCTAAGATGTATATGGTTTCTAAACCACAAGGCCTGGCCTACAATAAAGTATTCTGGTCAAATCAGTTCCTATCGCGGGTAATCTGAGTACCCAGAAGTTTGCATCATATTGCGGGTGACTTTGTAGTTTAGAGCCCTATTTCTACTAGCCCTGCTGTCTGTACCACGTCCATTACGGACACTATCATCACGATTACCACTGCAACCAACAAGCTATGTTGGGCAGAGGGTCGAAATAAGCATGGTATGCTTAGTGGACACCGTCGTATACACGCACCTCCATTTAATAGATGATCGATCATAATCTCCAAAAGGATATTCTCCTTCAGATTTAGAATAGGTGAATAACATAGCCTACCTAAGACTTCATCACACGTAAACGTTTTTCAACATTTGGTGTAGGCCTATTTCTGCTTCAATTTATGCAACATATGGCCTGCATCGCTTCCGCGTCATTACAAATGCACGTCTTTGTGTTTCTCGCGTGTAATACAAGTATTTCCTGAAAACTTTGCGCAGCGATTTTGGGTTTGAATGAAGCTCTGGATGTCTAGCACATAGTGGAGCAGAGTACAAATGAGATTTGTCACCATACTTGGAACTATCGTCTATTTTAATCAGTATCGTTGTTTGTCGCAATTAAAAAGTCCCAAGGGCCGGATTACGTTATTATTTTGACATACGTCGCGGGCCGGAGTTGGGCCGGACGCGGGCCGGATTTGGCCCGCGGGCCGGGTGTTTGAGACCCCTGGCCTAAGGACACGATTGTCACAGGATAATTTGGAGGCCTTTATGCTGATGGCGACAGAGAAAGAGGTCCTATAATGAACTTGGATGCTGATGAGCAAGCTTCTTCGCACCTTGTTAACTGCATGACGTTAATTAAGACACGTTTGTGGAGCGGCTGCTCTGATGGGTTTCCCGTTTACCAACAAAACTAGGCCTACATTCGCGCACAGCCGTGGGGCAGAAGACGATTGGTGCCACAGTGTTATAAACTTGACTTAAATAGTCGGCTGCTGTAAGATACAATCGGAATTTTT
>NW_027468640.1:33767405-33814905 GCF_046254945.1 Alosa pseudoharengus
CTGTGGGATGCTTCCTGAGAGCAACACAACAAAGTACAGAAAATGCACCAGTAAATCAAACAACATACTGTATAGAAACCCGGCACATTGCTTTATTACTTGGTGAAGTGGCATTTTGTTTGTTGTTGTTGGCTTCAGGAAACAAATGCAAACCAGTTGTTAAACTAGCTTCTCTGGAACCCAAAATGCCTCGCGTTCTCCCATGAGTCTTAAGTGCAATCAATAGAACGGCGTAAAACCATGCATACAGTGCAGTCACGTATCGATTGCTTGCTTTTTCTTCAAGAAAGTGCTTTGACAAAGCGAAATGCTGATAGAGGGTGATTATCAGCTTAATAGCACCACACTTTATCCACATATAATGAGCATGTATGTAGGCTGTGTGTGTTTTGTGTGTGTGTGTGTGTGTGTGTGTGTGTGTGTGTGTGAGTGTGTGTGTGTGTGACTGAGTGTGACTGAGTGTATACAAGCCTTCCTGATTTTGCAAGTGCATGCATGTGCGTACTTTGCCCGTGCTAATCCTTCAGGTGGCGGTTGCTGCTGTATTTGTCTTGTGAAATGCTAGCGCATTACACAGCTAGCCTCACTCACGCTGACATTTCTGCTGATTAAAATTGATCAGCTGCATTGTTCGACATAAGCATGCGCTGCAGTCGCACTTGTTCTCTTAATTCACTGGTACATGCGCTGCAGTCGCACTTGTTCTCTTAATTCACTGGTACATTTCGCTGGAGGGAAAGGCACATAAGCAAAAGGGCCCCCTATACACTGTCAGCGGAGGAGAGGAGGGAAATGGATGATTGGCCTGAAACATTTAGCGAAACATTAAGCAATACTGCAAATCTGCACAAACCCCTCCTCTCTCTCCCCCTCCCTCCTCTCTCCTCACCTGTTTTTTCCATCTCTCTCTCTCTCTCTCTCTCTTCAATAGCGAGGCCCAGCCATTGCCGTATGTCCAAGCCATTAGCCGCAATAAGTGGTGCCTGTATTGTGAGGGGAGTGAATAAATATTCATGCTGTGTTCGCTCTGTAAAAGAAGGCCCTCTCTATCAGTCTCCATCTCACAGCCTCTAATCTCTTTCTTTCCTTTTCTCTCTGTCTTTCTTTCCTTCCTCTCTGTCAGTCATTCACTTACTCATTGCTTCTTCCTTCATCTGGTTTTGTCTGCATAATCTCTTTCTCCGTAATAACATGCTTGCTTCCTCTGCAGTCCTCTCCTTTTCTTCGCTGCCCTCTTAGGTCATGTGTGAGGCTGTGTCCAGGGATGAGGCTGAGGCTGTGTCCAGGGATGAGGCTGTGTCCAGGGATAAGAGTGAGGCTGTGTCCAGGGATGAGGCTGTGTCCAGGGATAAGAAACATTAAGCAATACTGCAAAGAGTGAGGCTGTGTCCAGGGATGAGAGTGAGGCTGTGTCCAGGGATAAGAGTGAGGCTGTGTTCAGGGATGAGGCTGTGTCCAGGGATAAGGATGTGTTCAGGGATGAGGCTGTGTCCATGGATAAGAGCGAGGCTGTGTTCAGGGATGAGGCTGAGGTTGTGTCCAGGGATAAGAGTGAGGCTGTGTCCGTGGATAAGAGTGAGGCTGTGTTCAGGGATGAGGCTGTGTCCAGGGATAAGGATGTGTTCAGGGATGAGGCTGTGTCCAGGGATAAGAGTGAAGCTGTCCAGGGATGAGGCTGTGTTCAGGGATGAGGCTATGTCCAGGGATGAGGCTGTGTCCAGGGATGAGGCTGTGTCCAGGGATGAGGCTGAGGCTGTGTCCAGGGATGAGGCTGGGGGGTTCAGGTGCTGTCTCTGCTCAAAATGATCTCCTCTTCTCTTGGCCTATGTTGATCTCTCTCGCCCTTATGCGTTCTGTCATTGTGTATGTTGTGTACGTAAGGGTATGTTGTTTCTATTGTGCACTTACTGTGTGGGCTCCAGCTGCAGGTGAGGCAAAGGCTTGTGCACTGACATACAGTTGTGTGTGTGTATGTGTGTGTGTTTGCATGTCTGTGAGCTTGAGGAAAATCTCTATGTGCATACTGTAGAAGCTGTGTGGTCTGTGTGCAAATATCTATCTGTTAATGAGTATTTATATGGATATATGCAGCTAATATGTGTATGTGTGCATTCTTGAAATGTGTGTTTGTGTGGGAGTATGTGTGTATGTGTTTGTGTGTGAGTGTGAGTGTGAGTGTGTGTGAGTGTGTGTGTGTGTGTGTGTGTGTGTGTGTGTGTGTGTGTGTGTGTAAGCTCTGGTCCTGCGAGAGTGGCGTATCTGCTTTGCAGCGGTGCCGGAGCGGTTAAGGGGAATTAAATGGCAGTTCCTCCAGGGGAGGGTGTGTGGTGTGGTGTAGTGTGCGCTGCGATGCGATGTGCTGCGCTGCGATGTGCTGCGCTGTGGTGTGGTGTGGTGTAGTGTGCGCTGCGATGCGATGTGCTGCGCTGTGGTGTGGTGTGGTGTGCTCTAGCGTGAGCGGAGGGGGGAAACCGCTCGTCAGAAAGTGCCTTGATGATGCACCACATTAGACGCCCTCGCTGGGGATGATCCCAAGGACATGCCCGCATGACTTTAGCAACAACTCTCTAGCCCCACCCGCTCCTCCACCCTCCCTCCCTCCCACTCCTTCTGCCTCGCTTTCTTTTCATCACTCACTCCTTCTTTCCATTTCTAATTCTCCACAGTGAGTCAGGAATCAATCTACCCAACATCTACCAAAAAACAATTTTAGTATAGTATGTTCAAGTCTTTCTTGGCTTAAAACAATAGACAGCTATAGACTATGTCACAGGTGTGAATATTTTGATGTATTTTTGGGGGCCAAGCAGCGAAGCTGCGAGGCAACCCATAGTGATTCTACGTATTCTTATTATTATTATAACGAAACACTAATTTGCCATTGAACCATACAGTAAAAAGTTGAGCAATTTGGCACATTGATTCGTTACGGTCATATGTTTAATTTATCAAAGTTTCAAGTCTGCACCTGGAGTGTTCTAGCACCACCAACATTTCAAATGTTGAATTGCATCTATGCATTTACCGTACATCACATTTTGAACATTAAGGTATATTTGGAATCCTTGGATGAGACCGAACTCGACGCACCCCATGACGTCAATTTCCGCCATGTTGGATCTTCCGCCATATTGTATTTCATCAAAAACACTTAAAAGTCATCAAAGGTTATAAAGTTTGTCCGATTTTCACGAAACTTGACGCAGATGATCTTCAGACCATGACTCACAAATGCATTGCTTTTTGGAGCCATATTCAAAACCCATCGCCCGTCGTGACCAATCAAGTTTGGCGGCAAAGCCAACAGGAAGTGAAGTGATCTCAGCAAGGCTTTTGCGTATCAACACCAAACTCAGTAGAGGGTCTCAGGACCCAATTAGGAGGAGGCTCAATACATTTGATGACTTTTGACCTATAGGTGGCGCTATAATGACATGAAGTGGGCTCATATTTCAGCAATGCTTTCACATATTGAAACCAAACTTAGCATATGGACTTGGGACCTCATCCTGAGGACAGACATTAATTTTAGCTACCTTTGACCACTAGGGGTGCTATAATTTGCAACACTTTCTTGTATCAACACCAAACTTGGTATGTGGACTCGTGATTACAACCTGAGGACGCACAATAAATTTGGTGACTTTTGACCACTAGGGGTGCTATAATTATCAACACTTTCTCGTATCGACACCAAACTTGGTATGTGGACAAATGACTACAACCTGACTACGCACAATACATTTGGTGATGTTTGAGGTATGCGTATGTGCTGGGGGTTATTGGGGTGTGTGGGAGAGGAGGTTTATCTGTGTATATGTGTGTGTATGGGACAGGGGGTTAATTGGGTGTGTGTATAATGTAACAACATTGTGTTGCCATGACAACTCCTGCTCAACTGCTTGGCCCCCACATTGCTGCTTGCAGCTATATTATTATTTGATCTTGTGTGCTTTTGTGTGCTGTGTCATATAGCCTAATTCACGTGTGTTTTTTGTGTGTCAATTACCCTTCCCTGGTGTTCCCAATGTCTGATAATAGACCCATTAACTTTTGGCCAATCCCGAGAGTTGGCTGATTAGACTGATAAGATTAGGAACAGGTGTATGTGGGGGAATGTTTTCTACTTATCCCGAGACCAGGAATGCACACAGCTGCAGGGGCCGGGGACACGAGACGCCAAGAGAGCAGAGGACACAAAGGAACGCCGTGGCCTAGGGCTCGTGCTGGGCGGCGGGGAGCCCCGGTTGATCACTAGACTGGGGGCGAGATTTTTGTCTACGCCCGGTAGGCCACGGACGAGAGGCCGCGATCAGGGTCCCCGGCTGATGAACCAGATGGTCGAGCGCTCATCACGTTTCCGGGTTACAGACTTCGTCTGTGGCCAGCCTAATGACTGGCGGTTGGAGGCTCCCTGAAGGAGGACGAGAATCCGGTAGGCTACCCCTGCCCTCTCTGCTTGCCATCTGCCTGCCTGACTGCTATCGTTTTGTGCTGTTGCTTCTGCTGGGGGGCGGTACTCCTGCTCGCTCTGCTTGCCTGCCCTGCCCTGCCCGCTGCTACTGCTAGGCCCACTGTTGCTGTTTGGATGTTGGTCCGTCGCCTGCGACCTCGCTTTTCCTCTGTTCTGGGTGCAGTGGCCAGTAGGAGCGTAATGCTATGACTGGCGGCGGTATGGATCGCTTGGACTTTTATTGGACGAGACTGTTTTAGGTTAATTCTGTGACTGCTGGACTGCTGAGATGAAGTATATGCCGAATTAGATTTAGATTAGATTACTATTATTCCTGACTGTAACATAAATTGTTTAATAAAAGATACTAAAGTAAGAAATACTAAACTAAGCGTAAAGTAAGTCCTTTGTCTTGGAGTCATTCGTCTGCCCACCACATTCCCTGCATATTGTGAAATGTTTTGCCTGGTCACGGGCAGTGTTGGGCAAGTTACTGAAAATAAGTAATTAGTTACAGTTACTAGTTACTTCTTTCAAAAGTAATTCAATTACGTTACCAATTACTGTATATCAAAAGTAATTAGTTACTAGAGAAAGTAACTTTTGAGTTACTTTTAAGTCTGCTTTTAAAATGTCAATATGAACAGTACTGAACAGTCACACACACAATAAACCTAATTTTTGGACCTATTTGTTGTAGTTTCAACGGGCCTTCAAATCAATAGCCTTGTGCATGAGTTCTCAAACTTTTTCCGACCACAAAACATTCTACAATGCATGAAGGCCTCCCTGACCTTGTTTTGCGCCACCCTCACCATCTAGGTAGTTTGATCGATATGTACAGTACACTGCCTACTGCTTGCCTACTACTTGCCTTCTGCAATATAGTAATAAGTTATTATTATCATTATTATTGCAATCCTTCTGTAGGCTACATGGAATTCGTTCAATGGGATGTAATGTGAAACAATGTTAAATGGCCTATTTTCAAAGCAGTTATTGTCTGCTCACACACACATAACCTTAGGTTATCCTCATCCTGCTTTGAACACAGTTGTATTATATAGCATTTTAAGCACCACCAGTTTGGGAAAAGCCTGCGCTGCACAAGTGCTGACCTACCGAAATAAGTTCTAATGCATCCGAGAGTTTGGGATTGTCGCGCACTATGCAGAAGGTTACTCTTCAGCTGATAAGGTGTTCCAGAGAGAAGTTGCATGTTCCGTCGCAGACAAATGAATCCATAACACTATGGACGTCAATGTAGCCTACTGTGCAAATAACTCAAGTCGCTGTTACGTACGGTAGGCTATTTGGAGGTTTCTTTATCTGGTAAGTGAAATCTGCATTTTCCTCTCGAGTTAAACGTGTGCTTGCTTGTGACAAGGCTATAGGCTACCGTATAGCCTATTGGTGTTGTGGCGTGGCTATGTTGTAAGAATGAGAAATTGATATAACGAGGCTTTTGCGCAATAGGCGAAAAAGAGCGGAGATAAACAACAATGCGCTTTTACTGTAGTGGAGCTTACGAGATGGAAACGAAAGGGAAAAGGCTTTTAAGATGCCCAGTTAAATTGTAGCGTAATGCACTCTTGTGTGTTTTAGCATAAATCCGAAATAAGGAGGAATGTGAGGAGGCTCCTATTAACTGTAAAGAATGCATCTGCAATCTAAACATGAAACACAATCGCTGGAAACACAGCTAAGGTCGGGAGACAAAGCAGCAAATGTGCATCTTGTCTGCAGTCGTTCATTCAAGATCAACAGAGTAACACAAGTAACGAACTCTTTGAAATTTCAGTAATTGTAATTGCGTTACTGGATTTACAAAAATACTTCGTTACATGCTCGTTACCACTAAAAGTAGTGGAATTACAGTAACGCGTTACTTTGTAACGCATTACTCCCAACACTGGTCACGGGCAACCCAAACCAGGAGACTGGCGTGACAAATCCATAGTAATGAAGAGCCTATTGTTACAGACCAGTGTAAATGTTCTCATTCTTTGGAGCCTTCTGTGCTATTCTTTCGAAGCCTGTGGCTGGCAAAGAGTTAAGCAAAGCATTTTTGCAAAGCCTTATTGATACATCGGTATATTTTATGTTATTAATTTGTTGACCTGTCAGAGTTATCACTCTACACAAATCTGTCTGTTTTCATTTCTCAGACGCTCTCTCTGACTTCATCAGACCGGAGTGTTATTGTTTTTTGATCATATTTATTTTTTTCCTTCCCTTTTCATTTCCGCATCTAGCTTGAGATATTATTGCTCCCTGAATAATCCACCTCCATCGATATAAATACACTGTTTGCAGTGCTGGGAAACTGTTTTTCTTGAGGGCAGATTGATTGATTGAAATAAATAAATAAATAAACGGAATGGAATAAATATAATTCTCCTTGCGCATGGCTCAAGGATCTTATTGCCTAGCTCTCCTATGTTCCACAGTTGCAGCTTTAATGTGTTTGGGCGATCACCATGGGAACTAAGAGGGTCTCACAGTCGACAAACATGCAAGCGTTCCTCTCCCCGAGGTTGTGGAATCGCAATCCGTAATGTGCGTCCTCTCAATTATTAATACGCGGTTATGATCGTAGATTAACAATTACATAGATTGGAATATGCCCTCCACCGTACTACCTCACCACCACCCTAAAATATGGAGCCATTAGCTCATCTCATGGCTATTAGCTTCCATTGACCAGCCACTCCGCTCTCATGTATTTGTCATGAGGTCCGCTTTGCCCTTTCGCTGTCTTAATGTTGTTGCCAAACGCACACATTTGCACAGGCCAAGCAGGGTTAAAACAGCCATGTGATTAGCGATCCACGGGCCTCTTTGATGAGGACTGGGAGAGCTGACATTCAAGACTGCTGATTACCATGGAGTGTCACTAACACCCTTCATTTTGCTTGTACCAGGCAATAAACTGAGCAACGTGAGTCCCTCGTCTCCCAAAATGGCATCCCAAAATATGTGTTAATGTTGTTTGTTTGCTCGCTCAATGCTCTCTAATAACAGCGATGGCAGTTAACTGGCACATTGCCGCCAAAAGGGGCAGAGGGAGAGAAGTAATAGATCTTTAAAATGTGGGAGCCCTATCTCAGCCAAAGCCACTGCCGTCCCCCATCCCGGATGACAGAAAGATAAGGGGGAGCGAAGGGAAGTCCGCCAGGGCCCGGAAAAGGTGTGCTTGCCTCGGAAATCTATCACAGGCCACTGGTAAATAGTGACCCAGGAGAGAGGGGGAGAGGGAAAAACAAACAGGACAGCGATAAGGCGGATGATTGACGCGCAGCTAATTCGGGACTTGGGCTCAGCGTCCGTCTTGTCACAGTAGGAGAGGCGCAGTGAGCCACGGCAAATACACCAAGTGTATTGTTCATCTCCATCAATCTGCATGGTCAAGCAGGTCGGGTGGCATGTCAGTTGTTTCCTGATCTGTTGGTAATCAGTCACGGAATAGAGAGAGAGAGAGAGAGAGAGAGAGATGACATATGACTTTCTTCTCTCTGAACTTGTGTTCGCTGATTTGACAGGCACACAATGGAGAGAACTTTGTTTTTTTTTTCCTTTGTCTCATTATACTAAAGAATACAACATACAAAGGCATCAAAGCTCATCTCGTATAGATTGTCATGGGAGTTGTGTCATTGACATGGTAAAGCCGATATACAAAGTAAACAAAATAAACTGGAAGTATACCATTGCTTTACCATGAATTTCTGTTGAACTTCACAATTTTTTTCAAATTCATAGTGGATCAAATCTTATTAACATTAACAAGGTTGAATCAAAGCCGTTGGTTTTCCCTAAAAAGAATCCTTACGACTTCAATGATGTGACTCTTGTGGTAATATAACCAAATTTATACTCACTATATGGATGTGTCAATGTATGTACAGTATGTTTAGCGGACACACAGATTGTGATCTCACTTGCATACGTATGCTATGCGGTCTTGATCCATGTGAATACAATGCTTTGATCTGGCAGATGAAGAATTCTGCATACAGAGGCTCTCTCAGATCTTTCTCCTCATGTGCCATTGGAGGATGTGCCAGTGTGCCAAACACTCTCTTTCTCACTCTGTCACAGACATAAAGAGGAAGTGGCAGCCCCTAAATCCATCCAATCTCAAGAATTTACTGCGCCATCAAAATGGCCGTGTAATTCACTACGGATGGCTCAAACTGTGTGACCAGTGATGGTGTGGTCCAGTTTGCGCTGTGGGTCATAAAATTGGAGACCATTTGTTGGGGTGTTGCTCAGTTAGTCTCTGGTACCTTTTTTTCTTTCTCTCTGCTTCCTGGTACAGAACAACAATGACGCATGCTCTCCCTCTCGAGGAGACAGGCCTCCCACTTCAAGAGGGTTGTTGTGATTCGAGTGGAGGTTGAGTCACTTATTTATGCCCTGGCTTGTGTACGTGTTTGTGTGCAAGTGTGTATGTTTGTCTGTCCTTATTTGCGAGTATATGTGAGGGGATGGGTGCATATGGGTCCATGTGTGTGTGATTGTTTGTATGTATGTGTACATAAGTATGTTGATGTGTAGGTGTGTGTTTGTATGTGTGTGTGTGTGTGTGTGATTGTATGTATGTGTACATGAGTATGTTGATGTGTAGGTGTGTGTTTGTATGTGTGTGTGTGTGTGTGTGTGTGTTTAGAGAGGACCTCAGCGTCGTCCACATTAGTGCTGGCAGATCACAAGGAGCCCTGCCTTCATTAGTGCACAGGTCTCGGGGTGACACTCGGCGGCATCATTACCGGCCCCTGGCTCTCACTGCCCCCCCCCCCCCATGTAAAGTAGCCTTGTTAGTGGCGAAGAAAGATCGCCCCTTTACAGGCCTCTCTCATAACGACGGCCCCGGGAAAAGGAGCCAGGGCTATTTCTGATGCCTCACGGCCTCCTCCTCCTCCGCCTGGAAAACACAAAGACACACACACACAAAGACACACATACACACACACACACACGCACACACCCTCATTGGTCGTCACACTCATCTTCTCTATGGTGGACTTTGTTTGAAAGCACACATTGTGTTCGTCGAGAAGCAATGGAGGGGCTTTCATGGCATGTCTCACAACGTAGGCAACTACTGCCGAGGTCTTAATTAACTGAAAGGAAAGAAGAAGGCCGCCCTTCAAACCTCCCATTGTGCAGCATGGAGCAGCTGGCGTCCTCTTGTGGGGCATGGACACTTATTGCTGGTTTCATGTGCTTGCAATAGCGTTTCAAACCATGAGTCCTTCTGCGGTTGCAAGATGTTCCATGGCACTCTTACCATGCACCTAGGAATTGACCATTGGGGACACTGAAGTGATGTTGAAGTTGAAGCGTGTTTTTTCACAAAAATTCCAAAAAATCTATTGTCCCAAAAACATATAAGCCTATCATTCCAAAACATTCATTTGTCTGTGTGTAAAAATATATTAATTGTAGTCTTTCAAACTTTGATTGTGTGCATGAGACTTCTGATTTTTTTCATTTGAAATGTCTTGCAGCCTTGCATATGTATTTTGTTTATTTTTCTACAGTTACAAAGTGCTCATAAATCTCTCTTAGTTGTCTTTGCATTATGCGGCATACCGTATATCATGTGCCCTTCTGCTGCAACTGAAAACATGCAGAGTGCGAATTACCCCACCATAATTGGGGGGTACTGCTCCTTCACTTCTTCTATGACCATCATGGTCCACTACCATATCAATCCCCATTGTGATCGCCAAGTGCAACATGTGTTGTGCAACACACATACAAGCTCTAAACAAACTGATAATCAGTAGTCTACATAATATCTCATTGTTATTATATATCCAAAAGAGAACTGTTTTGATCAACTCTCAAAAGTTAGAAGTTACGTGCACTGAAATACCATTCTAATTACCGGTACTAGTAAAAGTAATACCTTTACAAGAAGCCTATTGCCTATTTCATGATATATTGATTTGGTTTATTTTTAGATTTCATAAGACCTTGAGCCCGTAAGACCCAACCCTCTCATATACTGTAACAGAAACCAATTTTCCGTTATAGTCTATGGTAGTCAGTGTCAAATCAACACAATTGCTTATAGATATGTGAAACCTGAGCAATCTTTAATGTGATTAAGGAGCATACTATGAAAAAACATACTAGCCTACCACAGAAGAACTACAGAGCAGTAACCTACAAGAATCCGATAACCATAACAAGCTGGGTATCATCAACACTACAGTATCCTACTGTACAAATGAGTCACATATACACATGCACACATACACTTTCCTTTTCCTCATAGTGTCTCTGTGAATAAAATAAAATCCTAGTTTCAGATAGTATCAGGGTTCAGATGAAACTAATACCAATTTTAATACTAACCAATTAAAAACAAATTCAAATACACACATGTACTATTTAGCCTAGGCTACTTGGCTCTTTTTATGTTTTCACAGGTTTCACTGATGTTATGTAGGCTAGCTACATCAGACCCTCTTGTGCTTAATATAAAAACAACACAGGATCTGTGCCAAACTAATTTCAAAAGGGCACAATAATTTATTCAAGATAAAATGAGAATGGACACCTAGGCTATGGACTGGAATTCATCTCCTTGGAAATGACAATAGATTTTACCTCACCACAATGTAAAATAATAATAATAAACTAGAAAATGCAATTCCAGGGAATTACCATTGCATGTAAATGCAAAAAAGCTGCTGTGTATAACATTAAATTACTTACAGTATGATTATTCAGATTACATAGACGTGTCCAGTATTCTTGAAAAACACTTACTTGATTAGATGTTAGCTTAGAGTATATGACAGTCAGTAAAAATAAATTGTTAATTCAATATTAATCAACATTCTTTGTTTTAATACAGCAGAATGATACTCAGAATACACTAATGAACACTTAACAACCAATGTAAGCTTGAAGTCAAAAAAATCACAGTTGTGTGTGTGTATATACATATACAGAATTTGATAATGCCAATCATATTATCCTAAGACAGATCTATTTATCAGTGTTAATTCTGAAATGGCAGCAAGAGCTAGAGGTCTCAAGTTAATTGTAATAAATAGGTCACTTTTGATGGTG
This sequence comes from Alosa pseudoharengus, assembly GCF_046254945.1. Classification (NCBI taxonomy): domain Eukaryota; kingdom Metazoa; phylum Chordata; class Actinopteri; order Clupeiformes; family Clupeidae; genus Alosa; species Alosa pseudoharengus. The sequence goes on from NW_027468640.1 coordinate 33,778,951, forward strand.
AGCCCTTCAGTTTTAAACAGAACTTAGGTTAGAATCTTAACCCATTCGCGCTGGATGCTGCATGACGCAACATTCTATCTCCCGCCTGATGCTGCATAGCGCAACATTGAATCTCCCGCTGGATGCTGCGTAGCGCAGCATGCTTTTTATTTCATGTTTCTAGATGCTACAGAGGCGTAGATATTAAATTTTGGTAGACGTTGACAATTTTTTGTATGTTTTCAGAAAACCCTCAGGAAATAAGGTTATTTAGTCTAGAATGCCATTGGATTCTATAGGCGTTTTTAGCAGGCATTTTAGGAGTAAATGGGTTAATTTCCACACAGCACAGCTCAGGTCTAAAAACAGAGGTCTAACAGCACAGCTAAGTTTCACTGATGTCACAGCACAGGTATGATTCAAATGTATGCATGCTTCATCATATAGTTTTCGGCATAGTCCTCCTGCAACAATATAATACTCAGAATGTCTCAGTGTAGATCTCAGATCTACGTCTATAGTTCAAAGGTATGTGCAGATATGTTGAGATATGTTTTTAGGAATTAATGTTAGTGTTAATGTCAGCGATGTATGGTTGGCAGGATGTGCACACAGACAGGCACACACGTAATGTAATACACGGTCATCACCACACTGGTCTGGTCTGGTCCCTAAAAGACAAAAGCAAACAAGTTAGAGTTATACCAAAAACATGGAATGTGTACAATTGTTCAATACAACTTAGATATTTAAGTGAGGTTGTTGCACCATAAATCTGTAATGGTAGTTAAATATACTAGCCTATAGTATTTCACTGCAAACAAAGCAACATTTTGTGTTTTATTAATTTCTGTTTAAGGATAGTTGATAGCCAAACAGTTTAAAGTAAACAGCTTAGAACACTTTGTAGGCAAAGGGTGTGTTGTTGCTGTTGATTATCATAAACTGAGTCTTAAGGATGGACCATTCTGATATTAAGCATCTTGATAAACAACTAGGCTACACTATATCTTACAGCTTGGTCTGTCCACATTTTTTCTACAGATTGCAATGTAGGCCTACTTTGGGATGTAGCCTACAACAACTGGGAAGCTTTAATTTATAGGCCAGAATAATGCAGAAATGAGTAGCCTAGGCCAGGTAAACATACTCTGCAGCTATGTTGACAGCACAAACGTTATACCTCAACTTCTGTAGTGTGTTTTAACAATACTTTGGTCATATGGTCCGTTTCCAAACAGTAAGGTTTTCATCAGGTCCCTTTCCACAGGTTATCAAGAGCCAGATAGTATAACGTTATTAAAATGTTACTGGTTAGTGAGCAAATGTAACGTTAACGTCAGTGCTTAGCTGGGAGCGACGTTAGGTTTGAATGTCGTTAGCTAACGTTATCGAAACCTACAGCTTAACCGGTCAATTTAAAGTGACGACTTATTAACGTGGATTAGGTGGGTTTCATAACTTTCCTTACATAATAAATATCAACGGATAGGATAAGTGCTAACGTTAACTATTCCCCTAAGGTTAGAACTAACGTTACCGAGTTTGGCTACTTGTGACCTATCATTTCATACATAGCCTATGCTACATAACATAATGTTTGACGACATAAATGAGTCAAACCAAAAATCGGACCACTTACCTTGTCTGTAGTTAGAGAAATGTGCCTCTGGAGGAGAGTTTTACGAGCAAGTAAAGTATCACGGCAGGCCAAAACGTTCAGAAGAGTCACAGCTCCAGTGGTAGAAAGATTGATTGCAGCGGACCAGCTGTAGATTGCTTTCAGGTGCCGGTCACATCATAATGCTAAAAGTTGCCGCCAAGGCGGTCAATGTTAACTCAATGGGAATTTATTGCTCTTTTATCGTAAATATCTCAAAAAGTATAAAGTTCACAAATGTAAAAAATACATTGTACAATTGTCCGTTACAAGACCTTTGTAGGAGTGTTTGAATGACGTCAAACGGTTCAGTGGTTTTAGTGTTATTAAACGTCAAATTTGGTCGGAAGAAGAATAATAGAAGACGATAATAAGAAGAACAGTGATAATAGTCCATTGCATTTACATGCAATGCAATTATTTAAATAGATAATTATCTTGCTAACTTACCTTGGTATCTAACCAAGGTCCACTTTACTAGCCTCAGTGGGTAGTAGCAGGTAAGTAGCCGGTAATTAAATGTATGAAGACGCGACATGAGCTATGAAAGAACAAAACGCGTTAATACATGAAGGTTGTAAAATAGCACCTTTTCAACAAGCTAGACGTCTGCTAGCAACTTACATTTACCCATGCACGTCAGCAGCAAACCGAATTTAAGCTACTGGAGGAATCTACCTAACGTTGACACTTGCTTGAGAAGTTGAAGTCGTTCTCTATCTCTGTTGCTTCTAGCGCCACGGTGGTTAAAAATGGTAACGTTAGGCCTACTAATACACGGGTTTCCCGTTTACCAACAAAACTAGATGCGCGCGCAGCCGTGAGGCAGAAGACGCTTGGTGGCCGTCCACAACATTATAAACTTAACCTAAATAGTCGGCTGCTGTAAGCTACAATCGGATTTTTTTGTATACCCCTGTTGTCTCAATGATAATAACATCTCATTTCAGACTATATTTCAAAGTTTGACGTTCATTTGGATTATTAATATAACATCGTATTTTGTCATTTTTGGCGAAGACATGCATTCCGTTAGGGATATTGAACATATTTAACATTCTCTAACCATCGTGATTTCGAATTGGTGCAGTCACCAAGACAACTGTAATGCTATTTTTTCACAATATCAGAAAAAATATCTGACCCCCCCAAAACTGATATTTCTGTCTCTTTGGGGGGTACTGGGTATTCATTGGGGGGTATAGCACCCTCCAGTACCCCCTGTAATTCGAACTATGAAAACATGTGTATAGATTCCTCTTGTTCTCTTACTTAGCTCTTTCTTTTGCGCAGACTATATACTGTGGGAGTCTAAGATGTGCCCAGTCATGTCTGTATGATATATATAAAGACGATCGGGCTAATGAAAATGTAGAGCAAGATCTGAACTAATGAAATATTCACGTGGACCTCTATCTAAGGTTCAGCCATTGGCCATTGGCCATGATTTAAGCCATTACCAAGGCCCTTCACCATGTGGCAGGCTGAACAGTCAGTCCGATTTTTTTTTTTTTTACAGGAAAATCAATTATTATTTGGTCAATGGGTTTTCTTCTTTCAGATTTAACAAGACCTCAGCTTGTGTCAAGAACTCACAGAGCTGAGGTAAATGATGGAATTTAACAATGGCGAGAATATATTTTTTTACAGAATTCCATTCTAATATACAGATAACATTATTGCCGTTCACATTATTTGTAGTAATAGCTACAGAGGTGGATGTCTTAAGGCTTGACGTACGCTGTTATGTCTTCGACCTTCACCCAACCTTTCTCCCTCAAAGCATTAATTCTAATCTAATGTAGCAGTCAGTTTCTGAAGCCACTGATGCACTTCCCCTCCTTCCCCACCCACACACTCACACCACCATTGTGAGATGTCCTAGCGTTTAACCTCGTCAGTCAATTCAGTTATTGGTTATATCTGAAGATAGTGTGACGTGATCTGCCTCCATATCTTCCTGGTCCTCCGATCCGATGCTAACTCAATCAAATGGCACCTCCAGAATTCCTCAGATAGCGACCGAGATAACAAGATGTGTGTGTGGTGTGTGTGTGTGTGTGTGTGTGTATGTGTGTGTGTTAGAGGGGGCAAAAGACGACTTGGTGATAGGCCAGGGTGGAGGCAATATGGTAGTAACTATAATGACTCCTAGTACTTAACTGCCGGAGTACATTATTTATTTGCCACCAGAGAAGACCTCGCTGCACTTGGCTTTGGGGAACAGGGTGGGCTTCCTTGACATCTTTCATTTTTGACACTGCAAGCCTGCACAGCCCTTTGCTTGCCTGAGTTAAGCTGAGGTTAAGTATGTACCTCTATACAAGGAGGGAAAATATGTATTCTTAGCTGTGCCAGGCTTCTATTCATTATACTGGCTACTTGATGTCAGCTACCAGAATGGCTCTCTCCTTGCAGAGTAAAGTTACTTGTTTGCACAGCAGCCCATGCCATATAGATATACGATATACTGTGCTGGTAGTCTGCATGGTAGAAATAGCTTTTTAATGAGAAGTTGAAGAAGTTGATCTTTTTAACTCCTGGTTTCAGACTGCGTAAAGTTAGACACATTTAGAGACTATCGGTCTTTCACTGAAAATTCCGGAAGATTAAGAAAACTGAGAAAACACACCAGTGGTAGAGCACTGTTTTTTGTGGAAGCATCTAGCACATCATGAAAAGACCATTAACACTGCTGACATAATGAAAAAAACACAGATTTGTTTGCTTAAACTGAGATGATATCTACAGAACTTATGCAATGAACCTAAAATGTAGTGGGAACCAAACATCCACACAGTTGCATAACACAATCAGCATGGACAGTGAAATAAACCTGTTTCACATACATGACATTTATATATAGGAATAGTATCACAGAGGTGAGATAGATAGATAGATAGATAGATACTTTATTGATTCCCAAAGAGGAAATTCAGGATGTCAGACTAGCAGATGGAAAGAGCGAGAGAAGACAGATGGAGAGGGGAAGAGAGGGATGAAGAGAGTGGATATCAAGGCCACTAGACTTAAATATATAGCCACTATTTATTCTATCTGTGTCCTTTCTCTAGAGATGTGAACGAGGCTCTGTTGCAGCAGCCGAACACTTAGTAATGATCCCCGACACAGGACAGATCTACATGAATTGTAATGGTTTTGCTGTCTCGAATTTACAAGCAGATAGTGAGGCACAACACCAGTGATAGCATATAATGCAATCTAACACACATACAGACGCACACGCACACACACACACACACACACACACACACACGCAAACAAACAAACATACAAACACACACACACACACAAACACATTCCCCTGCGTATCCGATCCAGGGGTATAAAGCAGAAAAGTGTGAGATGTTGTTCCGTTGTGAAAAGAATGAGAAGTGCTTCTTGGACCCCTGCGCCGCATGCCAAAGAGCCAGGCCCGTGTGTTTGTCTACGGGGGCACTTGAAGGCGGCGACACACGTGCAGAACTGATTTCCTGCCGCAGAACTGATGTCCGCTGTCGCCGCGGCAAATCCACAACATCCACAGAGCAAGAAGACACCGATCAGGGAGGGGAACGCTTTACAATATCTGCTCCAAAAATCATGTCACTGAGCTCAGATAAGAACCGCTGTGTCAAAACAACTGTGCTAAAAAACAGCATTTTTTCCTTCATGCTAGTGATGGGAATGTGGAATAGTCTAGAAGTGAAATAACCAGTGTGCCCCCCCCCCGCCCTGTAATTAAAAACAGACCCCTTGTTTGGAGGCACCATGTGTGATCGGTTGTTTATTTGTCTTGTAATTAGTTTTTGTAATAATTAATTTTGGACCACTTGTTTCCGTCAATCAGCAACACTTAGCATTGCAATCAATGCTATTTGGTTGTTTGTGACCTGCTGAGAACAATTAATTATGTTGCCTTTTCCCCCCAGTTATGAGGTTAGAGTCGAACATATTACATAAGCTAATTGCCGTGCTATTAAGTAACTTTTAGGAAGTTCATGTAGGTCTGCTTTAAATGGATTTCTGAAAGAAGTTCAGGCTAGAGTTATGCAAATGCAACAAACATTTTCACTTTGCATAGTAATATCCCATGGCATATATACCCAGCGTATATAGTCTGTGATAGCATTCTGATTCAGCACTAATTGTCATCCTCTCATCCATCCCTGGCGAAGTTCCAATTTGGATATTCTAAAGAAAACTGCATTTGCAAATAATCTTTGGTCTGTAAGAAAATAAAAAATACTACAAAATGCTTTCACTGGGTTGTACCCATTATCATAAAAAAAACATTGATTTGCAAATCTGACTTTCTTTTACAGAAATGCTATACTAACATGTTTACAAATTGTTACAATTGTTACAACATTGTTACAAATCCTTTATAAATATGTTATAGACTACTAAATAAAATGTTAGTAATAATTAGTGTCACTGCCATCTTGATTGGCAAGGATCTTGGTTTAAATGGTTGTATGAGGTAAATGTGGCACTGAGGTGGGCTGACAGATCCAGGGAAGGGGAACGTGTGCACCCCTGAATGGCATCCCTAGGGGCTCACAGGGACACCTTTGAAAGGAAAGAAGGAGGGGGGATGTGGATCTGCCATCAAGGTTGAGTGAGCCTCCTCTTCTGCATCCTCTGATGGAGCTCTGGTTCAGGCCCACCAACCCAGGATAATAACCTCCCTCTGGGGGCCGGCCCATGCCAACACGCCGAGAGGAAGCCACTAAGGAGCCTTCGGATGAAGAAAAACGTACCTGGTTTCCTCTTATCAAACAAGCTCATTTAATGAGTGTATGCATGCAGACAGTAGTGTATTTCCCACCTTGATTTTAGGGTTGTTTTGTTATTTTACATGACTCCAATACATCTACAAGACAGTCATATTGGATACAGAAAGCATTCACACTGGATGACCTTGGCTGTTTATCCAAAAATGTTGGTTTGTAATCAATTGTAATGTAATGAGCAATACAGGTGAGGCATGAGGACATTCTGTTGTTATCACTTCTACATAAATGTGAATGTCCTTGTTTGGTGTCATTGTTCGGAGTAGATCCATATCATCTAAGTAACTATTGTTGAGAGTCATTTGTCTTTAACTTGGACAGAAAAAAGAACTTTAATTAAACTTTTTAAATTAAACAAGTAATTAGAGATTTAGAGCCAGCGTGATCGCAGAGTTCACCTAATGACTGCGTGCTATTTCACATCAATAAGCTCTCAAATGAGAAGCCCGCCTTTCAATGTCATGCGTTTGACACTTATAATAGGAAATTGATCTTCGGACATCGCCAGAAGAGCTTCATGTTCGATGCATCTCAATATTCACTTGTCACCCTGAAATTACAGATATTTTCCATGTGGATGATGTGCCATCAATTTGTCTAATTTGGCTGCTCTTCAGTGAGTTTCCAAATTACATATATTTGTGCATTGGCTTAACAAAGTGATATTGTGGGGCATCTGACCAAACAGGAAAGAGATGCAGGGCTTGACTCAATTGATATTCCATCTCACTTCATTAATACTTTTCACAGCAAGTTAACACACACACACACACACACACACACACACACACACACACACCCTACCCGTACCACATCAACCTCAGATTTCCCCCATGGATCATATTTCCCCAACACTTACAGCAAAACTAGCACTCCTAAATATCAGATCTCTTTCAAACAAATAATTCTTAATTTATGATCTAATTTGCTGCTACTTCCATCGAATCAGCTCCTCCAAATTTCAGTTTTTTGAGTGCTACCAGATCAAATAAATGAGGTGGGGGAATAGCCACAATTTTCAAGGTGTCTTTTCAGTGCAATTAGTCGTCATTCAGTGACTTTACTTCATTTGAATATCTGTGTGCATGCATTAAGTCTTCTCCTCAATTTTTTTATTACTGACAATTTACAGGCCTCCAAAACATTCAGCTAAAGTTTTTCTTGAAGAGCTAGGTGAACTGCTATCAGTTGTTTGCATAGAGTTTGACTGTCTTATTATATCAGGGGATCTAAACTTGTGGATAATCCTGAAAACAATTATGCCAAGGAATTCATTGCACTAATCGATACTTTCTCCCTAACACAGCATGTACAGGGGCCAACACACTCTCTCGGCCCTACCCTCGACCTTGTTATCACAAAGGGTCTCAATATCTCTACAACTGTTAAAGACCTTGCCTTATCTGATCATTTCTGCGTGTTCTTTGATGTGTCTACTGTATGTCCCCACACACTCAAAACACAGCTATGATGGTAAAAAGGAGAATCATAAATGATCAGACAAGTGCTCTCTTTGAGCAAGCACTTTCACTAAAGTCAAGTCAACTGTCAGACTCTGAAGACTTATTTGATTAGCCTGGCGGGCCATCCTATATCATTGAAATGTATAGTCTGGAATCGAACCATTCACCTCGCTTAATCCAAGGGGCGGGCAGAGAATTGTCTTTCAAACTGCCTAGGCATGCAATAGGCTAGCGCTACGACCATATCCGTATCCGGTCGGCAAAATGGCAAATACATCCTTCTTCGAAAGGAATGACTTAAGTGCATTGTGTTGCTCAACTTTCAAAGAAAAGCACAAGTCCAACTCCTCCAAAGTTGACGCCAACGCCGATTCAAACAACCGCTCTTCGTTCGCCATAGCCACCTTCCTTGTTGTTCACCGTCGCAGGACTGTCGTTATCCTGTTAAGCCCGCCTTAAGACGGTCAGGGTAGGCGGATAGGACCCAAATGCAAGACTCCAGCAGGCAGAGTTACAGTCAAAAACAATTTAATTTCTAACACAGACTTACAAAGACTTACTTTCTTACATACATGCATACGGGCTTTGACAAGACAAACAGAGAGACGATCCGACAGGGAACAAAGAAACAGGAGGGTACAAATACACTAACCTGACTCCGCCAGATGGATTTGCTCCGCATATCCATCTGGGAACTTTTCATTGAAGAACTTTTGGGAAGGGGCGGACATACTGGTTAGCTGATTGGATAAACCATCTGTCTATCACCACCTTTGTTGGTTATCGACGGGCCAAATCAACCAATTAGATGAACAAAGTATTCTTCTAATGCCGTTTAACATACAATTAAGTTAGGTAACGTGACAAACGTTAAGATGTTTTAACTTACCATTTATGAACCTAATCAACGACAATTCCCATCAAGTTTTCACGGTAGGCCCTACACTTCTGAAGAAAGTATATTCCTCCATTATGAACTGGAATCAGCCGTGGAGGATGTCTGTGTCGTTCATTCCTCCCGGCTGCATGGCTGAGACTCATAGCTTCACAGTTTACCCAGGAATACTTTCTAATTTGAATAAAACTTCTCTGTGGATGCCGTCATGTTGTTCGTTGCGTCACACCTCAACCCGCCTCAAAGCCAACGCTGATTGGACGTTCGTTTGGTGAACTGCTCCAAATTTTCTTTAACGGAAAGTATCCAGCCTGATCAGTGAGTGAAACCCTGAAGGGATCAGGATGGTCTCACGAGGCTACAAATACACATACCAATTAACAGAAAGACAGAGGACTGGACGAAACCAACGAGACAATAACAGGGAACAGGTGAGGAGGCAGAAATGGAGGGAAAACAAACGAGACAGGAAGCATGACCAAATAAGGAGATGGGGCGGAGACAAAGACAGGTGACAGGCAGGTAACACAAAGCACATGGGAAACAGGCAAAAACAAACACAGGACAATACACAAAATGGCCACCAGGGTGGCACAAACTCAATGGACAGGGCCAGATCCTGACAAAGACTCTCTAACAAAATAGAGCGCTGTGATTGGATGATGTCCACGGCGTCAGCCAATAGAAATCCCTATGGTTTGATACTAGACGTACAGGCTGAGCAAATTAATTTGCCACCGCTAGGGTGCGTCTAGATTTCTAGGCTATTATTTGATCACTTTAATGCAAAAATGGCAAACATTATGGATGACATTGCTCCATTACAATTCAAGAAAGTTAAGGACAAACAGAAAGCACCATGGAGGCAAAATCCAGCAGTTAAACTTCTAAAAAGAGAGTGTAGGAAGACTGAAAGAAAATGGCGTAAATACAAACTTCAGATCCACTATGAAATCCATAAAGAGATGCTCCGCACATATAACTCTGAAATATGCAAAGCAAGACAGTCTTTCTTTTCTAACATTATCAATAGAAGTTCAAATAACACTCGTATTCTATTTTCAACTGTTGATAAGTTAAAAAATCCCCCCTCACAATTAGCGCCTGAACTTCTCTCAACTAATAAATGCAATGAGTTTTCATCTTTTTTTAAAGGTAAAATTGACAAAATCAGACTCAACATATCTGCTCAATTACAAATTCAACAACCTGAACTTCCAGCAACAAACAGAGGGAAACTAAACTTGATGTCAGAGTTCAGCTTGATAGACTACGAAACACTTGAAACGGTACAGAATCTCAGCTCTTCCGCATGTGTCTTAGACACTTTCTTCAAAACTGTTTTTCACCTCATAGCGGCGGATGTCCTTCAAATTGTAAATGTATCACTGCTGTCTGGCACTTTTCCTAAGTCACTGAAAACAGCTGTTGTAAAGCCACTTCTCAAGAAGAATAACCTGGATGCCTCCATGCTAAACAATTATAGGCCCATATCCAATCTACCTTTTATTGGCAAAATTATTGAAAAAGTAGTCTTTAATCAATTAACCACCTTCCGATTGTAGCCGGATGAGTCCTTACCTGGAGCATAGTGATCAGTTTTGTTGTGTCTCGCTCCTGCCCCGCCTATTTCGTAAGTGGGTAATTGGCAGCTGTGCTCCATAAAAAGGGAGTGGGGCTATCTAGGGCAGATGTCTGCTTTGTCCAGGGACGACTCTGACCGACCTATTGCCTATCCCCGACGTTTGGCTGTAGTTTGTTCCACCATTTGCTCCAGGTAGGGTTGAGTCTTTGTCTGAGGAACATTCGTTTGTGCACTGATGTGCCGGAAAGTTCAGAACTTTTGTTTACATTTCAGTAACAGCAGCTGCTAAACTACTGGCTGGATATTCTCACGGCTGCTCTTTCCCCCGGTGTGCTCATCAATTCCAGCTTAGCAACATCACAGAGTGTTGCGCTGTCCGGGCTCCCTACATCTGACGTTAGCTGTTGCAGGGATCTGTATGGTATCCTGATGTGGTGACGGCCTTGCTGTTTTGTTCCTGTTTGGGGTTTGCTGTGTGGAGCGCCTTCCGCTTCTCTCTGTGGCCTTCCATCGCTGCGTCTCTGATGCATAATTGCTAGCTAACCTGGTGGGTGCTTGGGCCTGTTTGTGCGGACGTGCGTGTTTGTTGCATGAGTGTGCATGTGTGGGAGTTTGGTTTTCTTGCTGCTCTATTGATGCTCTGTGCTTTTCTCTGTATTTTGTTTTGTCTTATTTGTACTCATTTGTTTTTGTTTGTTTTATACTGCATGTACTGTCAAGTGGGCTTTTCCTGTGTATGTTGCTTGTCTCTCCTGCTGGGGGCTGCATTGGGCGCATGTTAGAGGGTTTATTCTCCTCTGGTGGTGTTTATCCCTTATTGTGTGTGCTGTGTTAATTAGTTTAGATAAGTCACCTTTTCATTTTGATTTGCAGTGTGGTTTGAATCACAGATTTCGCCTCAGAGGCTTTGACATCTGCCCTCTACGGTAAGCCCAATCTAGTGTCAACATTGATCCTGACGATCTAGCATTACATGGTGTTGCTCTGTTATTGAAGAGCATGTACATTGATCCTGTTTTGAATAAATAAATTATTATAGTTTTGTATTGTAATCTCACGTCTCTGCCTATTATTCAGACTACCAACTTGTGTGACCCTAGTGGTAAACAGGAAATTATCAGGTTAATTTAACGGGTAGGTTCCTGGGTAACAGGGTATTAGAACCTGGTGACTGTTTATATACAAGGTAGGCTACTGTCACACTTACATCAAATGGGTATTTTGATTACTTTCAGTCTGATTTTCGGGCAAATCACAGCACTGAAACAGCTCTCATTAAAGTTTCCAATGACATACGCCTCAACACAGATTCAGGTAAAACATCAGTCCTAGTGCTACTGGACCTTAGTGCAGCATTTGACACTGTTGATCACAATATTTTACTACACAGACTAGAACACTGGGTTGGATTTACAGCCATAGTTATCAGCTGGCTAAAATCATATCTACAAGAAAGGAGCTTCTTTGTTGCCATCGGAAACTGTACCTCAACACCAACGTCCTTGACCTGTGGTGTTCCCCAGGGGTCGATCTTGGGGCCACTATTATTCAACCTCTATATGCTCCCACTTGGACAAATCATTCAAAATAATTTGATTTCAAATCATAGCTATGCAGATGACACACAAATTTACTTAGCTCTGTCACCAAACGACTATGGTCCTCTTGAATCTATGTGTCAGTGTATAGAACAAATCAACACCTGGATGTCTCAAAATTGTCTTTAGCTGAACAAAGAAAAAACTGAAGTAATTGTATTTGGTAAAAAGGAGGAAAGACTTACAGTAGGGTTGCCACTCTCCTTGACACAAAAGGGTTGAAGGCAAAGGATACTGTTAAAAGTCTTGGTGTATTAATTGACAGTGATCTAAATTTCAACAGCCACATGAAAGCGATAACTAAATCAGCTTTTTACCATCTCAAAAATATTGCCAAACTCAGAGGGCTGATGTCAAAACATGACTTAGAAAAACTCATTCATGCATTTATCTCCAGCAGGGTTGATTACTGCAATGGACTGTTCACAGGCCTTCCTAAAAAGACTATTAAACAGCTTCAGGTGATGCAAAATGCAACAGCTAGGATTCTAACAAAAACTAAAAGAACTGACCACATTACTCCAATTCTTAAGTCCTTGCACTGGCTTCCAGTAAGTCACAGAATTTACTTTAAAGCACTATTGCTTGTTTATAAATCAGTAAATGGAGCAGGACCTAAATACTTGTCAGACATGCTTCAGCAGTACACACCTTCTCGTACTCTCAGGTCCCAGGTGAAAAACCTGCTAGTAAAACCTACAGTTAGAACTAAACATGGTGAAGCAGCTTTTAACTGCTATGCGGCTCAGCTGTGGAACCAACTTTCGGATGACATCAAAAAGGCCCCAACTGTAGCCAGTTATAAATCTAGACTTAAGACCAAACTGTTCTCAGATGCTTTCTGCTAACTGTGCCGAGTTACAAATTCTGAATCTGCCTTGATAATTATTCTACTTTGTCTTTTATTACTTTTTTTACTACTTTTGCCTTTGTTTTTGCTTACTAATTATTCTTTATTTTTAAATGATTTTACCTTGTGTTTTATGTTTTCTTTTTATTATGATCTTTACCTTTTAACTATTCTTTGACTATATTGCCCTTCTATGCTTTTATTTGTTATGATTGTTTGGTTTTGTTTATGTAAAGCACATTGAATGACCTCTGTGTATGAAATGCGCTATATAAATAAACTTGACTTAACTTGACTTGACACACACACAGACTCTAACACATCTGCACAGGGTGGATTTTCTTTTTTTATCAGATCACTTCCTAATCCGGCCAGTGTAGCGGAGTCTGCTGAGGGGAGTGGGGAGTCCCGGCGGGGCCTCTGGGGGGAGAGCGAACTGACACAACCACATGCACACTGATAATCAGGAGCATGGGGAAGAGAGAGAGAGGGAGAGAGAGAGAGAGAGAGAGAGAGAGAGAGAGGTGGGGGGAAGGGAAAGAATGAGAGGGGGAGAGGTGTGGGAGTGGAGGGATGAAGGTGAAGGTGGGTTTTGAGGGAAGGATGAGCAAAGCAAGGAGGGAGAGAGAGAAACAGAGATGGGGAGAAGGTGGATACATACAGCATGGTTCAACTGTCCAGAAAACACAGGGAACATGTGTCATTAACACACATGTTCTGTTTTGGAAATGTACAGTAAATAACTTTCAGTGCACTTCTCTTCTGTATCAAACATGTCCATTACCACCTATAGCTGCATGCCTTTACTATGTGCTAACAGCATATTTATTCAAAACCACCCTTTTTAACACTCTTGTGTTTTATGTTTCTGTTTCAAAGGAATATATTCCATTTCAGATTGACTAAGTTTGTCAGATGCCTATAAGAAAAGATATGCCTTTGGACACAATCCATATAATTATTGAAAAAGTTATTTTGAAGGCTGTACACCAAGGCTGAACTCAGTATCCTAGGGCTGGCACTGTCCCTATGGCTTCTCTCCTAACTCCATCTAACTTTAAGTCAGAGATAGCAGCCTCAGCTTAGTCGCCTTATAGCCTCAGCCTATCAATGTATCCAGAGATGTATTTTTTATCAGTTAATTTCAAACATTTTCAACGTCTACATATTTATAGAAATGATCATATCAACACCTGTTGATGTTTACTTCTATTTGTTTGCATGGCATTATAGACAGTATGCATATTGTACAGTGATTCCACCTAGGCTATGTACAAATATATATATATAGAATGACAGCTGCCAAGTACAGTTGTAAATAGACCATTTCCTGCAGAAATGAGCAAGGTTACCATGGCAGTGGCAGAGAAGGCTTCTGCGGAAAAATAACATTCCAGATAAACATCTGTAATGCCAGTGAGCTTCTAGGTCCCTCATTTATGAATGAATGAGTACTTTCTTTTTTGTCACGAGTCATGGCTTCCCTCTCTTCCAGTAAAGCTGAATGAAACGATGGAAGGGACGAGGCTGGGGAGGGTGGGGGCGGCTTCATCCTGCCGCTTTATATTTTTGGCACTGCCAGCATCAAGACAATAGCAACAGCATTGATTACATTACAGGTCCCCATTGATTTCAGATAAAAGGCGGAGGATGGCTGCTGGCTGTTTGTGTCGCAGAACGAGAGTCTGCCCTGCGGTCTTGGTCTATGCAGAAGGGGATCCATTACACAAGCACAGAGAGAGAGAGAGAGAGAGAAAGGAGAGAGAGAGTAAGAGAGAGAGAGAGAAAGAGAGAGAGCACAATTCAGAAGAAGACTATGTGATTCTTACCTACTGATCCAAAAGCAAGCAAACCACACCACAACAGGTGCATTTGAACATACATAGAAAAGCAATTAAATAAAATAACTGGGATGTTTGTGTTTTGTATATCACTAAGCACTGTGTCCAGTGAACAGTGAACACCCACCTCTGTGTTTACTGTGTTTGTGATGGGAGGAAGGCTCAGGGTTTTCAACACTGACAGGGCACTGAGAGGCAACACATTAATTCTCCTCAATCCACCTCACTCCACCTCTCTCTCTCACACACTCACTCTCTCTCTCTCTCTCTCTCTCACACACACACACACACACACACACACACACACACACACACTCTCTCTCTCTCTCTCACCCTTTCTCATCTCCTGGCATAACACAGATGGGCGGATCCATTACTTTCTCTGTTATTGACTCCACTTCGGAGAAGACAGGATGGGATGGTAAGGCCAGCAAGCGTCTGTGCCATTACTTAAACCATCAGCCCCCCCCAATACGCCTCTCCCAACGTGTCCACTATACTGCTGACCTGGGAGCTCTTAGAAAGAACTACTGCTGACGTGGGAGCTCTTAGAAAGAGGCACTTGTTTATTTGTTTGTTTTTCTCCATCTTCTTCATCCTTTCCTGTTCGTCCATTTTTTTCCCCCTCGTCTGCTTGTGAACTGTTTACTGACTTTTCTAGGCTTGTTTATTTTTCCAATGACATCTAAGAGGCCCCCGACCAGCTCTTGAGCGCCTGGATCGAATCCATATTCTTATCACCCATGGCCCCTGAATGATGAAGTCAATATGCACTTTACCCCACCCCAGAATTTGCAGAGACATGATTATATTGCACCTGTGTGTAGTTCATAAAACCTTGAGTCCAGATGATTACAATGTGTTCTACATTTCCATTTCTTCTGAGCATTCCTCTTGGTCTTTTGTAACTTTTTAATAGAGAGGGCTTGAGGCGGTGGGCAGTAAACTAGTAAAATAAGACATTTGCAAATGCAAAAAGGATTACACATCAAGGTTTTATGGCTCGGTGCGAGTCGGACAGTGGGCATTTTAATTTATTTATACAGCCAGATCGTGGCCATCCGTCACAGCGATATAAATCCAGCACTCATCAATAGGCAATCTGCTAATGCACGCGCGGGATCAATTTCAGCCAGGCCTGAGCCAACGCACTTAGGGAAGTCTCTGCCTCACTCTCTCTTAAGTCTCTCATACACACACACACACACACACACACTCACACACTCACACACACACACACTCAGACATATCCCCACACATATACCCCCAAACACAAATATACACAGACAGAACTGACCCACTTAAAAAGAAGCAACGCTTACAGTCAAACTCTTTTGCCTGTGGTGGGAAATTGAAAAGGAAAAAAAAGAAAAGAATATAAAGTTTGACTGCAAACAGAAGCATTCCCCAATGAACAGGATTTTTTCTTTAAATAGCTGATCCATACAGCATCTAAGTATTAAAACAAGCTAGGCAACAAAGCACATCCAACAGGCCAGATCCATATATGAGCCTTTTTCTGCAGCTCCTGCTTTCTAATGGAATTGATTGGCACAACATGCTGATTCTAATTGATAGATGAAGGTACTGTATCCATTTCAAAACTCAATTGAGTTATTTGTTCTGATTTCTTACACTCTGCTTACACACTTGTTTTGACACAGTGTTTACATTTTGTATTATGACGCATTCTTGTACTATGTGAATTGTTGTGAATTGTATTTCATTTCAACTACTTGCAGTGATGTCAATATGTTCTTGAACTGGACATTTTGTGGAATCTTTGGCATTCTTTTCTCAACCCTTTCTGATACTTCTGACTCATAAACACACACACACACACACACACACACACACACACACACACACACACACACTTTCATTGGTTGAGCAGACTTGGCTGAAGTAGCTGCTGGCTGGGGCACCCTTTCACCATCAGGACGGTCAATTTGGATGAGGAGGTCGCCGGGTAAAACTATCGATCCATACACCAGGCAAGGCTGTCCCAGCAACACAACACCCCCACCACGCACACACACACAGCAGCCCCAATCTGCAAAGTATCCTGCAATTGGCAAGTAATCGTCACCTCACCACTGCACACTTACCATAGTTATGAAAAATGATGGAAAAGTTTAAACGACACAAAATGACATGTAGTGAAGGGAGAGATGAAGGGAATGAAAGAGGGAGAGTGTGTGTAAGAGAGAGGGAGAGAGAGAGAGAGAGAAAGAGAGATATGTCTAATCAGTCCTCCGAAATAATGAATGCACCAAGCCTCTCCGTCCTGTCAGGCCCTCTCCCCCGGGTCTGACAGCTTTATACAGCACATATTCAGATTGCCAAGGCATTATAGCTAATAAAATGTCAATGAGCGCTAAAGCTGTCAATCCTGCTGTCAGCTGCTGTAGCGGGGCCGAGTCACACAGAAACAGCTTGGGCGATGCAGCACAGCCCAGCGTGGTGAGAGCAGCGGAGATCGCCAGGGGTCGGTGGCGTGACTCAATGAATGAAGCAAATCAACTAATGTTTGGCACAGTCGAACAAGCTAGATATCTCTTGGGTTTCCCTTTCAACTCAATTCTTTTATTCTCTCATTTCAACTCATTTTCCTTGCACTCTTTTACTGTTGTGTCCATTCATTTTTCAGACTCTCTCTCTCTCTCTCTCTCTCTCTCTCTCTCTGCCCTCAAAGACACTGCAAGGGTGAGAGATTTGTCACCGTATGCTTAGGGAGTAATCCGAGAGCTTTCCTTAAGTGTCGACCAATGCAATGAAACGGCGAAGAGGGCCCTTTGTAGATAGCACTGGAGAGCTCTCGAGGAGAGGGAATAATAAGCAAAAAAAAAAGGAACGTTCCACAAATGAGTCACTCAAGAAAGGACAGGGTCCTCACCAAGGCGACGTCCCTCCACCTGACGAGGAGGCCATGACCAAACTTTTGTTGACCTGCTGATCAACTCGTCAGTGTCTCTATTGATATCTTCTCTAATGTCTCGAGAGGGAAAAGAAAGAAGAAATGACTGCGGAGGTTCATTCATAACATCGAGTGGCTGTCACATAGTCATTTCGCCTTGGCCGCTAATATGATTAATTTCGTTTCTTTCAATTGTCAGCATTGGAATGAAAAGGGGCTGTAGGCCAGCGCTTGAATAGGCCAGACAGAAAGCCTATATCTCACAGCCAATTCATAGGCAAAGACTGAGAAGACTAATGAGTTTGCTCGGAGGACAGGATCAATGTCCTTGAAACTTGACATGCTCTTCTTTTTTTTCCATTTCTCAGCACAAAAAAGTAACCGTACCCTTCACCTTTTCTCCCCCTCTTTTTGATCGCTCGCTTCCCTTTTTTTTCTTTCTCTCTCCCTGTTCTCTCTCTTATTTTTCTCACCCGCCGTGTTCCACAATCACAGAAAAGCCCCAGCCTCAGCAAAGCGTTTGCACTTAACTCAGATTAATCGCTGAGACACCGGGGCACAGGCGGTGGCGGACACCACCCTCCGAGTCGCCTCGCAGCAAAACTATTAATAGGATGCTGAGGTGACCACGGCGAGCGGAGACGATGACGGCACACATCTGTGGCTCCGTCCCGACAAAGCATGACCACGGGGGCCTGGGGACAACAGGAGGGGCGGTACTGCCCACCACAGATTACAAAGGGATACAAGGTGACGGGGAGACCAAGCGAGATTGAAACAAAGCGCCTCAGAGCAGCGGACTGGCATATTTTGGAGAGCGGCCAAATTGAGTGGGAGGAGTAGACTGCACGGACAGGGATTGGGGGGAGGTGGGGGGGGGGGGGGGGTATGTGTGGCAGGTGGAAGTGGGGGCAGGTGGAGATGGGAGGTTGGGGGGAGGAGGAGGAGGAGGGGGGGGGTGGTGGAGCGAAGTCGCTGGGATCATCAGGGCTCATTTATAATCTGGATGCCGCAATGCAACGAGATCCCTGTCAGCGTGTGTGGGGCGCACAGCTGGGTGGCAGATGCTCTGAGGCGGAGTTGACTGTAAAACACACACACACACACACACACACACACACACACACACACACACACACACACACACACACACACACACACACACAAACACACACACACACACACATATGCACACATACAAATAAATAAATATACAAACAGACACACACACACACACACACACACACACACATGCACACACCTATGCGTACAAACACACACACATTACACAAAGCACACACACACAACACATACACAGCTGTCAGGTGGTGTGGGATCCTGTTCATTTTTCTGAGAGAGATGGGAGATATAGTGTGCGCTACTCTTGCACTTAATTACTTGTAAAATATGGGTTTGCTGTTAACATCACCACTCCTCACAGATGAAAATATTTGGCAGCACGTTAGTCTGTGCCTCAGTGAGCTGTGTGCTGAGGTGCTATAAAGCTGAAGAGTGTGTGTGTGTGTGTGGGGGGGGGGGGGGGGGGGGTATCACACTGTTGTTGTAATTGTACACATCTTTACTTACAACATTGGGTTTAAACAAGAACAGGGCACATGTCACAGGGATATTGGGTGATAAGAACGTGATGAAGAATGAAAGAGCAGGAACAGAATACATAATTACACAGTGAATCTAATTATGGTAAACAGATCATTGGATAAACACAACAAGGGACAGGTGAAAATAGGGCAGACATGGCAAATGATATAACCAAAGAACTGGATGAGGGACATTGGATGCACATGACTAACAGGAAGTAAAGAAAGCACATATGAGTGTCCCTGCTCAGCTGTGCAAGTACAGAGCCTCTGGGGCGGATCTGGGGCGGATCAGGCTTGACCGTGCCACAAATACGGTGCCACCGCACAGAAATCAGTCTTCAAAGGCGCCGTTCACTGCACCCCAGGGATACTGTAGGCCACTTCTTCAGGCTGACCAAACACATTCCTCCCCAGTGACCCGTCCCTTCAAACTGCCAGGTGAACTACTGACCCCCTTGTGCCACCGTCATCGTCCTCGTGCCAGATTGGCACGTCTGGGAGTGGAAGAAACATCTACGTCACAGTGTAGAGCTCAAGCAGAAGAATTACATGAAAGTGGAGTTTCCCCAGCAACACATTGCCTGTGGTATATGGCACATTAACAGCTATGGTAAACATGCACAGAAGCATAAACACGTATGGAACTATCAACATAAATATGAATACCTTAAAATAGTCTCAGTGAACCACACGACTGTGAAAGCAGGCACTAGGACCAAGTCAAGACACTGTAATAAACAGTCTGAATTAAATGAACTGGAATGCGGGGTGCAACCGCATGCTATAATGCACTCAGAATGTCTCGCAGGGTCTCGACCTCGGGAACAAACCAATCAAGAAGCAGCTGTGAGTGTGGTTATTGGCTCGGGCAGGGGAGTGGAGTAGCTGCCGCCCCAGGCCGGACTTCAACCAAGCTCTGTAATTACAACCCCGGCAGTTCTAAAGACAAATATACAAACAAATAAATTAACTAATAAAAAAAAGAAACAAAAGATTGCTTTTACCTGCACTGTTAATAGCTCCCTCATGGTGGGCGAGTAAATAAATACCCATTTTATTAAAGAGAGACTGTTGCTAGTAATAAGGTGCAATGTGGGCCAATGATGAAATTAAGTGTTGAGATTGTTTTCACCCTGCAGTGTGTGTGTGTGTGTGTGTGTGTGTGTGTGTGTGTGTGTGTGTGTGTGTGTGTGTGTGTGTGTGTCTGTGTCTGTGTCTGTGTCTCTGTGTCTGTGTGTCTGTGTGTGTGTGCGTACAGTATTTATGTTTATGTTTGTCAGTTTGAGTTTTTTTTTTCCATTTATTTCTTGCAGATTTGAATTATTCTGCTTTTAAATGATACTGTGTGGATATGTTGGCAGTGGAAAGGGTCTCAGGCAGTGTTGTTACCTCGTGAACCGAAGGTTCTCCCCTGTTGAACTGGGGCAGCCTCGGCCAATAGGATTAATTCTCCACAGTGCAGCAGAGACCTGAGTCGTGCTTTATCCTGCGGTGTCCCACTGGCGACATGGCAGTAAAACATGACGCTCAACATGCTCTGGCATCTCTCTCTCTCTCTCTCTCTCTCTCTCTCTCTCTCGACCCTCTATCTCTTTTTCTCTTCATCTCCTGCCTGGGTCACTAATTCTGGAACATTCTCTTTCCATCTTTTGTCTCTGTCACCTTCCTCTTGCTCTCACCCATCCATCTAAACCTCCAGTGCCTTTGTTTCTTTGGCTCTCTCTCTTCTGCTGTAGAACTTGAGCTGCACCATTTGTGTCACACTGCCGAGCTTCCACTGCCTGATATGTTTGGATGTTGAGTTATACCATTTACTGTGACCCAAATTCCCTAAATGATATACTACCTATCATAAAGAACACACTACAAATACATTATATTCTCCCTCTAATGTCATATAATATAGGTGATATTATTTTGTGCTATTTTTATTTCGCGTTCTCTTTTTTCATTCTTTTTTTGCATTCCCAATGTTCTCAAATGACAGCCTTGAGAGTACCAACACATATCTGTCAACTGTCACTCCTTGCTCACTGTGCCAGTCAGTTGTCCCAGGGAGATTTGTACTTCTGAAAAGTTGTTAATTGGTCTTCAGGGGCGTTGACGTCATCTACTTCTCTCTCTCTCTCTGTCACTCTTTCTCTTCACATGTCACCATCTTTTTTAACATTCCACCTCTCACGAATCCTGGTCCTAATTTTAGGGTGATAAGGTGCTGCTAACGCCAAGGTTGAATGTTTCTCCAGATTTAATGGAACCAAAAGCCTAAGAGCATCCATAGGTTTATTAATTCTTTCATTTTTTGCACATGGCCCTTTAGCGAGCAACTCATTCTATTTTGTAGGGTTTCCAAAAGATATTGAAGAGAAACCACTGGATAATACTCTCAGTAAGTAAGCTGGGTCATGATTGGAGATCTTTTGCCTGAGTGGACTCATATCCTGAAATCTCCTGAAAGTGCATTAGTCTCTTCTCTTCACTAATGCAATTTGTTGTTTATGGGATATATTCAAAATAATAGACCCTATTTCTTTTGATGGATGTCATTTGTAGTGGCCAGTACCCAGGGAAAGAGACAGAAGGATAGTGGAAGTCGAAGGAAGTGCACATGAACAACAAAACCTGTGCTCTATGTTCTGATGGGATGGTGTGTCTGTTGGGAAAGGTGTGTGTGTGTGTGTGTGTGTGTGTGTGTGTGTGTGTGTGTGTGTGTGTGTGTTCAAACCCCGCATTTGACTGAAAGGGTTCAACATTCCATGCCTCTTTTGGGAGCCGTTTTTTCCCCCTTGTGTAAATGGAACTATTTGCATTTCAGCTGACATGCCCATTGACATTTCATGAAAGTCTACCATCTAAGCTCTCACCCAGCAGTTCCACCTCTAACTCTGCACATCCCTGGCCTGAGATCTGCTTTGTTTGATGTCTCCACAGCACCAGCCCTGGCTAAAGCAGGCAATATAAGCTATGCTTTGTTGTTTTGCTGCTCGATTCTGCTGGTTTCATGGCCTCTTAAAAGACTGTATTCCGTGCCTCAGTGGTCAGGCTCTCTCTGTAGCTCTGGGCTCTACTCTGGGTGAGTAGACTGGGGGGACACAGGAGACGGATGGGGTGTGTGGCGGCAGGATGGATGCAGTGCAAATGGATACAAAGCGCAATCCTTTAGAAGACGACCCAGACGTGTATTTATTTTTTCATGGTGGCCTCTGAGACCATTTTTCACTCTTGTACAACGCTGGGAGAGCCAAGGTGGGGGGCCTTTATAGTGTTCAAGCAGAAGGAAGGTTCTCTCAACAAGGATGTTTTCTTTGATTGTTTGTTTTCCAGTTTGTTATGTGTGTGTGAATCCTCTCTCTCTGTAACATACACACACTCTCACACACACACAATTACATTCAGATAGCTAATCTCTCTCTCTCTCTCTCAATTCAATTAAATTTAATTCAATTCAAATGGTGCTTTGTTGGCATGACAAATACGACACTTGTATTGCCAAAGTAATTGCTAATGTACAGTAGGATCTACAGTAAGCAATTATACAGGTATATACAAGGGATAGGGGTACACGGACTAAGTGTAAAGAACTTTTATTTTGTCTGTTTCTGAGTGCAAAATATCGAGTTCCAGTTCAAGTTCTAAGTGTCTCAACACAGGCAACTAACTTAGACATACATGTATATGCATACAGAAATCACTCAGTGTCTCTCAGCTGGTGACAGGCAAGGACATATTGGACAGCAGTAATACAGCTGTCTGTGTCTTCTCCCAATAGGTACAATATTTTATTCGGGTTTGGTAGGTCATAGAAATCAGGGATTTTTTCTTTCATTTTTGGGAAGTATTTATTGCGAATTGATTTTAATTTTGGGCCTTCTGTTAAAAAGTGTAATTCAGTTTCAACAACATCATCTCTGCACTGCTGGCATAGACGCTCATCTTTTGGAAGCCATGTCTCTCTCTCTCTCTCTCTCTCTCTCTCTCTCTCTCTCTCTCTCTCTCTCTCTGTTGTTACAGTATTAGTGCTCTGTCCTGTCCTTTTGCACAGAATATTGCAAATTGCTGTATTTTCAGTGTGACGTTTAAGAGCACTCTAGATGCCCTAAACAACATTTGAACTCTACTTTGAAAGTTGTGCAGCTGTTAGCCACTTAGTGTTTTTTTTTATATAATCAGTGAGTAACTCAATGGTACACTATGCTCCCTGGGCAAGACTTGACAGAAGCAATGAGAGAGACAGAAGGAAAATGAGAGAAAATACATTTTTATGAACACACATTTGATTTAGCATTGGGAGTCTTTTACCATTTGGTCTTGGCATATTTTCTCTCTTCTCACAGATTGTAAAACCAAAACTTTTCTCCCTTTTTCCTGTGTGTGTGTGTGTGTGTGTGTGTGTGTGTGTGTGTGTGTGTGTGTGTGTGTGTGTGTGTGTTTGTGTGTGTTTGTGTCTGTGTGTCTGTGTGTCTCTCTCTGTGTGTGTGTGTGTGTGTGTGTTTGTGTCTGTGTGTCTGTGTGTCTCTCTCTGTGTGTGTGTGTGTGTGTGTATGTGTGTGTGTGTGTGTGTGTGTGTGTGTGTGTGTTTGTGTGTGTGTATGTGTGTGTGTGTGTGTGTGTGTGTGTGTGTGTGTGTGTGCGCGTGTGTATTTTTGTGTGTCTCTGTGTGTGTGTGTGTGTGTGTGTGGGTGTGTGTGTGTGTATGTGTTTTCTCGCTCTGTTGCTGAAAAGTGCACACCAGAGAAAAGCACCACTTCAAAGGCAAATATATTTCTTCCATCTTTTGTCTTGTGTCACGCACAGTTTAAATCAAACACAAAATAAACAAACGTAAAAAGTACAACACCCAGTGCTTGTCATTCATTGGTGTCATCTGTTCTCATGATTGTCTGATTTGAATAATAGAACAACAGACTGACACAAATTACACTGCAACTAGTTTAAACAAGAATGATTCACAATTAAAAAATGAAGACACGTTGCCAGAAACAATGCCATTTATTCCCAATTCTGCTGTACGTAATTGGAACCAGGCGGAATTCCTACAAATAACAGATTGTCAGAATTGTTAAGTGTTTTTTTTTCCCTTTTACGGAGGCTCAAACAAATCAGTTAGCATCACAGATAAAAAAAAAAAATCCGGAGTACATTTCTCCATGGATCTCCATAGCCCCCTTCGACAGCCTTCCACTCCTAGTTTCCTGCCTTCAGTCTTTTCACTCAACTGTGCAATTAAGAGCAAGGACCACATAACATGTCTGAGAGGATCTGCTCAGCAGTCTGAGTGTCTTGGAATGCCCAAGGTGTGCTATTAATTGGCACAGTACATGCCCTGAAATTATATTTAAAAATGGCATTTTATGACTTTGAATCAAAGACTAAGTCAAAGGCAGAGATATAATGACTCATAAAAAGTCATTGTTAAATTTTTCTTTAAAGGTGCTCTAAGCAATGTTACGCGGTTTCTAAACTAAAAAAAATTTCGTCAGATACAGCAAACATCTCCTCACCATCCGCTAGCTGCCTGTGCCCTGAATACACTGTAAAAATCTCTCTGTAGATAGCCCAGGCTCCAAAAACGGCAACAATAACAGCCTGCTGCAGCCTGGGGTCCGTTGCACAAAAGCAGAATTAAGACATCCGGGATAAGTTACTGAGCTGCGCTCAATGAATCCAAAACAAGAGCGTACAGGCTTAATTGGTTGCACAAAGACCAAGCCAGGATGAGCAGACACGGATTCATCAAGCCAGGTGAAACCTATCCTGGATAAGTGCGCGCTCACGGCTCCCTCAAATAGACCCCGCCACCGATCACAGATTCACTGATTCACCATGGCAACTAGCGGCTTCATTGCTTCTTCTACGGTGTGAAGTAGCGATAGCCTTTTCACAACAGCAACAAACAGCAACACCTCTGTTTAGGAGAATATTGCAACTAGTTCCGCGACCACCACGTGCGAAATGGTTAGGCACTCCCGTGATGTCACATTGTCGCAGGCTAGCTCCAAAGAATAAATCGCCATGGTAACTTATACCATAACATATCCTGCTCATCACGGATAAATTGAGCCAGGATAACCAAGATATCCCGGCTTAATCCCTTATCCTAGTTTTGTGCAATAGGCCCCTGGTCCATGAAACATAACAAACTTTTCCAGCCATTCACAGACAAGATGCGCGTTCAGGAGAGTTTCAATTGCACGGGAAGGAGATGGAGGGAGGGGCGAGCTACTGTAGCTCTCTGTTATGTTTGAACATCAACATAGTGGCGTTACCAGAGCTCCTTTATTCAGTGATTCTGTTACCAATGACGGCACACACTCACTGACTTAAAAGAATTAAAATGTGTATGATGTCATTGTGTTTTATTGCTGTTGTTGTTGATGACATATTTTTTGTATTAAATTGCTCATATTTCCATGTGACTTGTGCCTCTATAGCTGGACACTTTATTATGTATTATTATTATCATTATTATTATTATTATTTTTTTTATTTATTTTTTTTATAAAAATCCCCAAAGCACTTATGATGGTAGCATTAAAATGTGTTGAAATCAGCTGAATTTCTGGAACATTAAGTGCACTAAGTGAACACTTACACAAAAGGAATGAATATTTCCATGGCTCTCAGCTCTCTAAGTGTCTTTATATGAGCATCCAGTGAATAATGATTGATGGATGAGAAGAAAAAGAGACATTATGTCACAGACGGTTGCTTCTATATTGAGGGTTTGTATAACAGCCATAGGGAGACAGTAAGATGGTGGAAACGATGGTTCATGGCAAAAGGACAGATGTCTGAGTACTGATCCACTTGGTGGAGCTGGCCTGTACTTCACCTGCTGTTCAGGTAAACAAACCTAAGTGGGTCTGCCATACATTTTATCAAAGTGGAATTCAAGCCACCCTGTTTGTGGAAATATAATGAAATATACACATAATAAGATAAACTGTATAATATAACAATTATACATACTGTAAATAAACAGGACTTGTCCAAGCATGTTAGTATGCAAGGATCATAAAGACATTACACAACTATGAATATTACGCAACTAAAAATCATCTGAATGCAGAAGAGGCATTTCATAATACTGTAGGCTATTCATTATCACTCTATTGGAAAGTTTACATCTCTCTCCAGGGACAGACAAACATTGTTTTTGGAATTACTCTCCTCTCCTTGTTAGGTTCAGTCTATGATTCTCATCTAATGCAATTCTGCCATCTCTCTGTAGTAACAGTAATGGTAGGACGATGGTAATACAAACTTGTAAAGTTAAACACGTTGCGAAACTTCACTCCCTCGGGTCAGATTATGTCCAGTTCTTCAGTATAATGAGATGTAAAGTTGGCGTTTGCTTGCTTGTTGATATCCATGCAAATGAACAAAAATATCCCACACAGTGTTGATCATAAAGTCATAATTCAGCTCTATAACTAATGTGTCTCTACATGTGGGAAAATAAACTGAAACAGTGGAATGGAGCAGAATGTGTTGGAGAGTCAGCTGCATGGGAAGTTAGGTGAACACCAGTGGAACTTTGCCTATGGGCCATGAAGGATAAATCCCCTTAGATTTATATATCACCATGTGTCATGTTCAGAATGTATAGCCCACCTATAATATTTCAGAATCAGACAGATAGCATATGGATTTATGGGGGTGTAAGACATATTTCACAGGTGGGATCATGACACATCCAACCTTTTTACAAAACACTGCAAAACAAACATATAATTGAAATCAAGTATACTGGCTATGGTTGAAGGTTGTGTGGGTGGGTGGAATTGCTTGTTTTCACATAATCTTATGTTCTACATTATATTTGTTTGACATGTTATCCAAAGGGATATACAGTGCAGAAAAGGTATAGATTTTATTATCACCTCTTTTGTATTGGAATTCTTAACAACAAAACTGACAACCTCAGCATTGTCAGAATGTTCTTGTGTAAGTTGCACAGCATTGTCAGAATGTTCTCGTGTAAGTCGCAGATCCTGTTGAGAGACCCATCCGAATCTAAAAGGCATGATTAGTTTGATGTCCTTAGTCCTCATAGATATGACCTCATTTGTCAGTTTATATTAA
Organism: Alosa pseudoharengus; assembly: GCF_046254945.1. Lineage (NCBI taxonomy): Eukaryota > Metazoa > Chordata > Actinopteri > Clupeiformes > Clupeidae > Alosa > Alosa pseudoharengus. Next base: position 33,806,224 of record NW_027468640.1, read on the forward strand.
TTGATTCCCTCCTATGCATAAGTAGACTGATGCCTAAACACCTAATTCATCACAGGCACAGTTTCAATACATTACAGAAAAACAGTGTTTGGATACTTGTAATACTGTCACTAATCCACTGAAGAGAAAGTGTTTTCAGCCGGCACGGATTTGTTGAAGACAACAAAGCTTTACAAACACACACACACACACACACACACACACACACACACACACACACACACACATACACATACACACACTTCCACTCACACACACTCACACACTCACAAAACAGACACCTACACCTGCATTCACAAGAGACCAAGGGTGATCAGTTCACACAGCAGTAGCGTTCGCTCCTGAAGACAACTCTCTTCTGAGTCGATAATCTCATATAACCTGCCAGGGCACCTCTCAGGCCACACTTCCACTTCTCCTCTTCTCTTTCATATTTTCTTTTCTGTTCTCTCCATCCTTCATGTGGTGCCTCCAAAAAACTCTCTCCCTATCGGGCCGCCGCCGTTGCGTGTTGCGCTCGGGAGCGCGTGTGTTGGGGGGGCCTTATCCACTTGTCACGCAGACAAATGTGGGGAGGAGACGAGGCTAATTGGGGAGGCGACTGGAGAGTAAGTCCCATGGCTTGGGGTGCAGAACACAAGAATAAACCCACACCCCACATCCCACCCCAACCCACCCAGGGGCCAATTCACGAAAATCCAGACCGTTGCTATGGCAACGTTTCCCCATCAAGGTGGGATGGCATCCTGTTAGTGTCCGGGGCTTACACAAGCAGGACGTCAGCATGGGAGTCGGTGCACAGCACCAGGATCAGTATTAATATCACACAGAATCAGTGGGGAGAGCTAATGACTAAGAATGACACAATACTGATTCAAGCAGGCCATTTTAATATGGTGTTTAACATCATTAACATCATTTCTGAACTTTTCTGATGAATAATAAAATGTGACTTGTGTGTTCACAAATACAGTCAGGTGTTGGGAAGACTGGTACACAATATCGTCTATGACTTTTGTATAGCACAGAATGCATTGTGTACTGCTGAAACATTCCTTGACATGAAAGACAATACTGTCAAGTGTTTCCCAATGATCTGTAAATCAAAGCCATACAAATGGAACCATACCTCTGGATCAAACTAGAAATACTCTGTATCATTCTATCATTGGTTAGGGCCACGTCTCCATGTACCCAACAAGGCAATGCACATTTCACAAATTCACACTCCAATTTGGCCTACAGAAAAGTAAAGCACGGTTTTCTCAAGGTCTCTAGCCAACCTGACAAGGTGTAACCAGGGGCGTGGCAAATCCCATCACACTCCTCCCATACCTCTGAATGAAATGTGTGCCATTTGTATGCATTTTCAGTCTCAAAGTAACAGGTTCACTCAGACTGACATATTCACAATGTTGCAGGCATCTGGTATGGAAGTATGTGGCCAGAATAATGACCTCAGTAATGCGGCTTGTATCGCCACTGTCTCAGAGAGTTGATTTCAGGTTTTAATCTAGCTCAGCTCCCGTTAGCGCCATCGTACTGTTTCTGAGGAACTGTCACACATTTTAATGAGGGGTGACACACGAGTGAAAGACCGCATGCCACCTGAGCACCTCATCACCGCTAAGCACAACTGCCATCGCTGTCAGTGAGGAAGTGTGGAGAGAATTCTCACTGCTATTATTACATCCAAAAACTTCCTTATTTCCCATGCACCTGTGATGACACCATGGGTTTGCTGCCACATCAATGGACATGTACCACATTACTGTAATTGGGAGAGAGATTACAATAAGGATTTGAGGCAGCATTGAATAGTTAATAAATAAAATGTTTCATGTTTATTAGATGGCTGTTAGTGAGGTCCAGATAAATCCGCAGTCTTGCTCCTGTGGGTTTGGTAATGCACTCCATGCAATTTTGCAAAACGCTGTGGTGAGAAAATCATTTGCCAAAAGTAATGACAAGAAATGTGGAAGGAAAATATGGAAGATGGCCTAATTTAGTGTATGCCTGTTTAGCATGTGATGTAGCAGATGTGCATTTCCATACTATTTAATACCACAGTCATTTCCTGTGTTGTAATTATAATGTGATTCCTCTGTCACCTGATTTATGTTGATAAAGTCTGATTTAATAGGCTGCTATCCTGTCCGTATTGCCTACAGAATCTCCACCCCTTTCCTTTCCCTGTGGGCTAATAATAGTGGGGATGTGCATGTGGTTTGGCAGGAGGGAAAAATGAGTCCATTTGGTCCAGCGCATGTTTTGAGACGAGCATCTAGCATCCAGAAATATCACTGCATATGGCGCCATGTGAAACGCGCTATCTGTAGCTCGCTAATGAGCGGCCCTCTGTTCGTTCACCAACTGCCGTCTTAGCTAATGGGCTATGCACAAGCCGAGCATTTCCATGTTGCCGTGGCGATGTGTCAACTGCCTTAAACTGTGGGTTGCATCCTAACCACCACCATCCCCGAACCCCCATTCCCCCCCAACACACACCCACACACACACACACACACACACACACACACACACACACACACACACACCCACACACACACACACACACACACACACACACACACACACACACACACACACACACACATCATGCACCCTCCCTTCTCTTCCTCCCTCCTTCTTTTGGACAAGCCATTACCTAGCAGATAACTCCTTAACTCCAGAGGTACAGAGGTGCCTTAGCGACAGTGGTGGCAGCTATTAGGGGTTTGCACGGCGTGTCATCAGATATGGACATCGCCATATTGGAGATACTCGCCTCATTAGAAAGCATTAGGCACTGAAGTAAATCCCTAACATCGTCAAGGAAAATGGTAAATTATTGCCGTGTTTTAGGTTGTACCAAAAGGTCAGACTGAGAAAAACATCTGGTGTAGGTATCGACTTCCAAAAGTTATTAAAAAACCAGGGAGAAGGGCCAATAATGCCAGAAGTTATCAGAGGAAGGGGGGCGCTTGTGGTTGAACTTGGTACTTCGTCTCCCTCACCCAACTCATATGGATCTGCGCTGCCAATAATCCGTAATTTCTCGAAATATCACGCCTTTTCTTGTGGTCCAAGTCCTGCCCTATATGACGCATTGAGCTTTTCTGTTGTTTAGACACGATACAATCACGTAAGATATCAAAGTGCATAATACTCCATTGTACTTCATTCACTGAGTATCGCCAATATGGCCGCGCGTGCTGGGTTACCATAGTTACCGGCCAGAACGTAACGTCGGTGCAAACCCCTAATGGTTGAGGCTGTGGTGTGGTGTTGGTGGAAGCCTGCTAAGCTAAATAGATTCTGGGCCACTCACCTTGAGAAGCTTGAAAAAGTGCTATTCAAATTAGAATAAAGTCTGCCTCTTCAATCCTACCCCCCCTTCCCCCTCAACTCCCCCAAACAATCCCTCCCTTTCTCTCTCCCTCCCTCCCTCCCTATCCTCCCTTCATTCCCCTTGTTTTTTTTGCTTTCTCCATTCCTCTCATCTCCACCGCCCACTCCCTCCCCGAAAGTGGGGGAATAAATAAAGAAATGTTCGAAAGAAGAAATACTACCGCCGCCACATTCTCCAGAGGATAACAAGAATAATGCCTTCATTTGTTTCGGGGCCCGACTTTGCAGCGACTATAGACATGGGCTTTTATGCTCGTAGTATTTCTGATTGGCATCTTAGGGCCGGCGTTTGAATTATTTAATAGAAAGCCCCCCATCCCTTCCACCACTACCCATTCTCTGAAGCGATGGCATACGACTGAGAGAGATAGATAGAGAGGAAAGTCAGGAGATAGAGAGAGAGAAAGACAGGAGATAGAGAGAGAGAGAAAGACAGGAAGGGAGGGAGGGAGACAAAAATAAATGATACTGAGAAAGAAATATACGTTTGTTTGTGCTGGTGTTGTCTCTGTTTATGTGTGTGTGTTTTGTGAGAAGACTGGCGCCCAATCTGATTTCAAAAATGGTTCTTGGGAACACTAGCCTAATGTTCAAAGTGCTCCAATAACTCAGCTTAGAGTTTGTGCTGTATGTGAGTCAGGTTGTGCTTGTGTGTGTGTGCTGGTGCAAGACGTTGACCACATCAAGAACATAACCAAAGCCCTGTACCCAGGAAGCCTTAACAGTGATTAGAAAGTATACTTGTACCATAACTATGTTTGGATAAAAGTGTCCGCCAATAGAAGCTGTACAGTATCTACCCTAACTACAATATACTGTAGCTGATACTTTATACCTTTAGCTTCGCTCATTTAATTCTGCATAGCCATTGCAGATTACTGTATAAGCCTGAACGAGTTATGCAAGCTAAAATTTTGGTGAGCATATTACATTTTTGGAGATAATATTTTTTTATTAGGGCCCGAGCACCGACGGTGCGCGAGGCCGGGACGGCCTTGCGCACCGAGAGGTGCGAAGCCCTATTGTTTTTGAAAGGATTATTATTATTATTATTATTATTAGGGCCCGAGCACCGAAGGGCGCAAGGCCCTCGAAGGGCGCAAGGCCCTATTGTTTTTGTAAGGATTATTATTATTATTATTTATTATTATTATTGTTATTCCACTTTTTTGCTTTCCTGTTTTTGAGGTGGTTAACATGGTCGGAAATTCTTGAAATTTGGCACACACGTAAGGTGTCATGCATCGCAGTTAGGTACAAGAGCTTGACCCCGGGCGTGGCCCAGGGACTCGCTAGCGCCCCCTTAGGTGACTGATCCCGTGGTTGGCAAATATTTTGAGGTGGTTAACATAATCGAAAACGCATGAAATTTAGCACACACATCAAGTGGTACAGTGAATAGACAGGAATAAAAGCTTGGCACCGGGCGTTGCCCAGCAACTCCATAGCGCCCCCTTATGTCACTGTGACTTGTGGTTGGCATATAGTTTTAGATACACACACCAAATTTGGTGGGTGTATGTAACTCCCAAAAACAAACAACTTTTGTATTAACATGCCATTAGCCACACCCACAGGAAGTGAGGTAATTGAGATTTTGTGCGTTGTGGACATGATCAATTTTAACGTACTCCTCCTAGACGGTTGATCCGATTCATGTCAAAGTTGGTGTACATGACGCCGAGATGTTCCTGATTATAAATTGTGAAGCTTTTTTTTGATATGTTGTAATTTGACGAAATGGCGAAATTATTAATTTTAATACCCTTCCACATAAACACTAAATGTGTCATAATTCACCATGCATGGCTTGAAATGTTTTAAATTTCACAGGTCATTGAAGACCATGTTAATGATAATATTCACATGCCCATAATGCATGTTTGGCATAGCGCCACCAACTGGAAACAGAAAGAATGACAATTATACTGATGTCACATGATCAATTTGAACATACTCCTCCTAGACAGTTTGTCAGATTCATTTTAAATTTGGCAAACATTATGCCAAGATGTCGCTTATGTTAAATTGTGAATGGATTTTGGAATGTTGTAATATATTTAATATGATTTTAATATCTCACCACATAAACAGGAAATGTGTCATAAATCACAGTGCATTGAATGAATGGTCTGAAACTTCTCAGGTTAATAGATATCATGATTATGATGATATCCAGACACCCAATGGGCCTGCCTGGCATAGCGCCACCACCTGGCCAAGCAGGAAATGTGCCAGAAATGGACAATGCCTTAAGTGATTGATCTAAAACTTTATAAAATATTGGATATCATTATTGTGATGATATTCACATGCGTAATTCACAGGCCTAACATAGCGCCACCTTCTGGCCAAGCGGGAAATGTGCCAGAAATGCTCTATGCTTTGAATAAATGGTCTGAAACTTCTCAGGTTAATAGATATTATGATTATGATGATATCCAGACACCCAATGGGCCTGCCTGGCATAGCGCCACCACCTGGTCAAGCAGTAAATGTGCCAGAAATGGACAATGCCTTAAGTGATTGATCTGAAAGTTTACAAACATTTTGGATATCATTATTGTGATGATATTCACATGTGTAATTTTCATGCCTAACATAGCGCCACCATCTGGCCAACCAAAAAGTGCATCAGAAATGTTCTTTGCTTAAAATGAATGGTCTGAAATTTCTCAGGTTAATATATATTATGATTATGATGACACCCAATGGGCCTGCCTTGCATTGCGCCCCCACCTGGCCAAGCAAGTACATGTGGCAGAAAATAAAATACAAAAACAAATAGCACACGCATCAAATATGTACATTTCACAAACGCATCACGTCGGTGCTTTGTTGGATTCCGACATGTCACGGGTTGCGGCCCGCAGGTGCTCGGGCCCGCCATTGCCGCTTGCGGCTATATTTATTATTATTATTTGTTCACCTTTTTGCTATTTTTGAGGTGGTTAGCATGGATGAAAAGTCTTGAAATTTGGCACACACATCTGGTATCACAATGGCTACACAGGCATAAAAGCTTGGCCCCGGGCGTGGCCCAGGGACTCAGTAGCGCCCCCTTAGGTGATTGATCGATCCAGTGGTTGGCACATACTTTCAGCTAGACACACCAAATTTTGTAGGTGTGTGTATCTCCCCAAGATGAACAACTTTCGTATGTACAATGCATTAGCCACGCCCAACAGGAAGTGAGGTATTTGGGATTTTGTGCGGACTAAAATGTGATGAATTGTGATGCCAAAAGAGTTGCTTCCCATCAGTGAAAACGCATGAAATTTGGCACACACGTCAAGAGGTACCGTGAATACACAGGGGAAAAGCCTTGGCACCGGGCGTTGCCCAGGAACTCCATAGCGCACCCTTATGTCACTGTGACTTGTGGTTGGCATATAGTTTTAGATACACACACCAAATTTGGTGGGTGTTTGTAACTCCCAAAAACAAACAACTTTTGTATTAACATGCCATTAGCCACGCCCACAGGAAGTGAGGGAATTGAGATTTTGTGCGTTGTGGACATGATCAATTTTAATGTACTCCTCCTAGACGGTTGATCCAATTCATGTCAAAGTTGGTATACATGACGCCGAGATGTTCCTGATTATAAATTGTGAAGCTTTTTTTTGATATGTTGTAATTTGACGAAATGGCGAAATTATTAATTTTAATACCCTTCCACATAAGCAATAAATGTGTCAAAATGTACCATGCATGGCTTGAAATGTTTTAAATATCACAGGAAATTGAAGACCATGTTAATGATAATATTTACATGCCCATAATTCATGTTTGGCACAGCGCCACCAACTGGCAACAGAAAGAATGACAATTACACTGATATCACATGATCAATTTTAACATACTGCTCCTAGACGGTTTGTCAGATTCATGTGAAATTTGGCAAACATTATGCCAAGATGTCGCTGATGTTAAATTGTGAAGGGATTTTTGATAAGTTATATATTTGATATGATTTTAATATCTCACCACATAAACAGGAAATGTGTCATAAATCACAGTGCATTGAATGAATGGTCTGAAACTTCTCAGGTTAATAGATATCATGATTATGATGACATCCAGACACCCAATGGGCCTGCCTGGCATAGCGCCACCACCTGGTCAAGCAGGAAATGTGCCAGAAAATGGACAATGCCTTAAGTGATTGATCTGAAAGTTTACAAAAAATGTGGATATCATTATTGTGATGATATTCACATGCGTAATTTCCATGCCTATCATAGCGCCACCATCTGGCCAACCAAAAAGTGTATCAGAAATGTTCTTTGCTTAAAATGAATGGTCTGAAATTTCTCAGGTTAATATATACTATGATTATGATGACACCCAATGGGCCTGCCTTGCATTGCGCCCCCACCTGGCCAAGCAAGTACATGTGGCAGAAAATAAAATACAAAAACAAGTAGCACACGCATCAAATATGTACATTTCACAAATGCACCACGTCGGTGCTTTGTTGGATTCCAAAATGTCACGGGTTGCGGCCCGCAGGTGCTCGGGCCCGCCATTGCCACTTGCGGCTATATTTATTATTATTATTTATCATATTCAAAGACTTTGGAGGGATAGCTTTACAATGTAAGTAAAGTCTCAGTGGGCATGTGCCAACTAGCTTCAGCAGACACAGCATCACTGATCCTAAATGTGTTCATCTGACAGATGTTGGACATGCAACTCAATGCAGTAGAGAGATGACCATTGGTCCAGTGCTATTCCATACCATGACTAAGAATCCACTATGCTCCCTCAAGCCCAATTGATCCCTCATTTTTCTATCTCTGTTCCGTAGCCTAATAAGATTGTCGCTGCTCGTGTTTACTTGTCTCATACCAAGAACGACAACTAAAACAATGACAAAAAAGTATCGTAATAACTAGTATGAATAACAACGATATTAAGGATAATGTCATTGGGGATCACTTTCAGAGTGATTTTGAGAATGATAACAAGCTGACAGCCAATCAGAATTCATCAATGAACTGCATGCTATATGAAAAGGTTCAATGGACTTCATTGCATCTAAGAAGAAAAATCCATATTTTAATCTTTATAGCAAAGGCCCTAATGGGCAAACTTCCCAGTTATATTTGTAGTCTTTTGTCATTTTGCCCTTCTACATACAACACCCGTTCCTCAAACAAGCTCCTCCTACAGTCTCCAACTTCACGAACTAAACTGGGAAAATCTGCCTTTTCATCCTTTGCACCACATGCATGGAATGAGCTTCAACACACACTCAACATGGAC